>NW_006921701.1:8396108-8405985 GCF_000298275.1 Orycteropus afer afer | reverse complement strand
TTCCGAGGAGTGGCTGGTGGGTTTGAACCGCCAGCCTTCTGGTTAGCAGTCAAGTGCCTTAGCCACTATGCTACCAGAGCTCCCTCCATAGTGATACCACCTCAGAAACCTCAGTCACCTCAGAAACCCAACAAAGGGTTGCTATGAATCAGATCCGACTCAACAGCAGTACGTTGCATGTTATTTCTTAGAGAGTTTCCGAGGCTATAATATTTATGGAAGCAGACTGTCACATCTTTCTCCTGAGGAGTGACTGGTGGGTTTGAACTGCTGACCTTTGAGTTAGCAGCCGAGCAATTAACTATTGCACCGCTAGAGCTTCTTTCAACCCATGTATCACCCTTAAAGATCAGAGCCGCCCTGGGACTTCGCTCAAAGAACTAGCCTGGCTAGATGCTCCTTGCCTTTTCTGACCAGTAGTAGATTGAGGAGCTTCCCTGGCAGAGGTGATGGGGGCTGTGGTCATACACCTCACAGCAGACCTAGGAGGTCTGCCCAGCTGTCTGAATAGGAGGTCTGCCCAGCTGTCTGAAATGTCTTGGCACACTCTTCCTCCTGAACCCTCTAATCCTGCCTGAGCCAGTCCAAGACAGTGACTCTCGAAAGAGAGAATGGCCAGCTGGTGGACAGGCCTGGGATCTGAGCCCAGCCCATTCCTGGGTGACCAGGGCAGCCGAACAAACACAGTCTGGCCCTGGGCCTGAGGGACACCAGGCAAGGTGCCTGGAGGAAATGGGGCAGTGGAATGAGGGGAAAGTGAATGGCCTTCCTGCTTTTCCTCCATTCAGTGTGTGGTTTCCATGGGGCTCTGAGTGTGTTTACAGGCAGCGGGCCTGGGGGGCGGGGCACTGGGGGACCTGGGCTGCAGGGCTGCAATGACAAGAAAGGGAAGACTGGGGGGCAGGCGGAGGGCTAGGGCACTTGAAAAACTAAATAAAAAGTTGGCTGTGGAATGCTTTTTGCCAACCATAGTCAATTCTTAATTATCCCCGTAATGGGAGGGAGCAGTGGCAGGAAGGATTCAAAGCAGCAAATAATCCCAAACCATTTAAGCTACATGATTTTTAAAAGAGAGAGAGGGAGATTTTCCCTCCTAATGATGTCTGGCGTAGGCTGATGTTAAATGAGGGAAGTATTAACAGCGAGCTCCCCAGGGATCAAGGCTTGAACTAGTCTTATTTAACATGTTTATAAATTATTTAGAGTTCACATTTCCTGATTTTGTGAACGGTGCTGGGAGGGGGCTGTTAGTCAGAGGAAAACCCTTTTCCAGGGATTATGTACTCCTTGGAAGAAATCCCCAACGTGGGAAGCCAGGAAGAGATTGGTGGTATCAGGCTAACTAGGTGCTGCTTATGAGAGGAGAGTGAGTTCATGAGACACCCCTTCCAGGCCTGTGACTAGAAGACTCTGGGGCTGTGGTAACAAAGGTCTACAAACTGGATGGCTTTTAAGAACAGACGTTGATTACCTTGCAGTTGTGGAGGCTGGAAGTCTGAATTCAGGGTGCAGACAGGGCCAGTTCTCTCCATAGGCTCTTGGGAAGCCCTTCTTGTCTCTTCCAGCTTCTGGTATTCCCAGGTGTACTTTGGCTTGTAGCTGTAGCCTAACACCACCATCACATGACTGATTTTCCTCTGTCTCTGTGTCTCTTTTTCTTTGTCGTGTAGCACTCAAATTGGATCAGAACCCACACTCACTACTCTGATATGACTGATAATGCCTGCAAAGACCCCATTTCCAAACAGTGTCATGTTTACAGTTATCAGGGATTAGGACTTCAGCATATATTTTGGCAGGACACAATTCAGTCCATAACAATGAGTATGATTCTCTAAAAGTCTTAATGACTCCCAGTTTCTCCCCTGAATTAAGTGCTTTTGTTGTTGTTGTTGTTATGTGCTGTGGAGTTGGACCCAACTCATAGCGACCCCTCCTTGGGTTTCCGAGGCAGTGTCACTATGGAAGTAGATTGCCCAACCTTCCTTTTGAGGAGTGGCTGGTGGGTTTGAACCGCCAGACTTCTGGTTAGCAGTCAAGTTCCTTAGGCACTACACTAAGTGCTTTTAGGGCCCTCCATTTATGGTCCCAGCCTCCTCTTCTGTCACTTCTCTCATACTCAAGACATGAAGACTGACAGCCTGCAGGGGCTGTGACCTGCCACCGTCTCATGGCTAAGTGAAAAGCACTCTTGGAATTGTACCCAGAATTCTGATTCAGAATCTCTCCATCCATCCATGTCACACTGGATGCTGGCTGACTCCCAAACCCACACCTCTTTCCTTCCTCTGTTTCTGGAATATAATTCCTGTTGGAATTCTATTGATCTCAAAAGCTACCGCATCTGAGAAGCTTCCCTGCTTAAAAAATACTCCTTCTGTTATGAACACTAGTGGCACTATGCACCTCTTTCACAGCGCATGTTAAGTCCTGCCTTGTGTAACAGCCATAGAGTGTTCTAGTCTCATTTCAGCCTAGACACCCCCAAGGGACTTATTGCTTTTTCTCTCTCTTCCCTGCAGAGCCCAGCACCCTGTCTTGCCCTTGGTGGGTGCTGTCAAGGATTAGCCGAGTACAGAAAAATGAGAACCTACCTTGGAAAGGGTTAGGAAGGTAGATTGACTCCCATAGGCCAGCCATGCCTTGGGGATGCCTTTTTCCTGTCAGAGTTCTCACCTGTTGGTTTTCATGAGAAGTTGCCAAATTCAGACTCCCCTCAACACATCAGAGCTGATGCTCTGGATGCAAATGGAGCAGCCCTTAGCCCTTAGGCCTCCAAAATGTGGTGCCTTACTGGTTGTACTCTGTTCATTTGGTAGCTCTTTAGAGCCTGGCAACTCGCACTGTTGACCGGTTTCAGATATTTCTTATACACAGGGAGTGCTGAAGGGAGGGAGGGCAGCCCTCTGGGATTCCTGGAGGGGTATGTACCAGCACATGTACATTTCCATGCACAGGCCTGCAAGGTCCCAGTGTGTGCCCTTGTCCACATTTATGGGTGCCACGCCAGTAACTGCATATATTCCTATTTTGCCATGTCCCCAAAGTGTCACCTGTGACATGCTTTAAAAAATAATTTGGGATATTGCCCCGCCTCAGAAGAACCCTGCTAGCCAGAATGACCAACCCTGCCCCTGAACTTGAAGCTCTCCAGGGAAGGTAGGATTATACCTACCACTGCCCTACCCACTACTCCATACCCCAAGGGAGCTTCCTTGGGCCCTTTAGAGTCCACACTACAATAAGTCATCCTAGGATTGGAGGGGTGTTGTGTCCAGGGCTTCTACCAGTTCATTCGGGTTCAGCCCTCTGCTGAGAATTTGCATTTCTACTTCAGATATACTGAGTCAGAATCTACATTTTAACAAGATAGGCAATCTTGTGTATTCTTATGCATACATAAGAATCACCTGGGGATCTTGTTAAAATATAGATTCTGATTTAGTGTATCTGGGGTGGAAATGCAAATTCTCAGTAGGGGATCCAACTGGAATGAACCAGTTAGAAGCCCTGGTTGTGTCATGAGTCAGAAACTGGCTCAAGACCTAAATAGAAGGAAATGATACTTCTTTGGATGGCGGAAGTCACCAAAGTTTCCAAGTGATGAAATGTCAGGTTAATGGGTGTGTATGGTCCAAAAAAATGTCAGCTCCACTTTACTCTGGATGTATAAGGTCACACATTCAGAGGAAAATAAGTAAAGTCATATTCACAAGTTGAGACTTGCCAATAGTCTGACATAACCCAGCACATCTATCTAAGGAGTCGTTGGAAATGTTCCCCTGAAGGCTTTGGCCCCGTGCAAAAAGGCCAGCCAACAGCCAGATGTTATTGTGAGGGTATTGCAAACAACATGGCATTTGGTTCTTCTGACTTCAGTAAAACCAGATGTGCGGTGTGATGGATTGAATTGTGTTTCCTCAAAAGATAAGTTGAAGTCCTAACCCCTCATCTCTGTGATTGTGATCTTATTTGGAAATAGGGTCTGCAAAGATATTATCAGTCAATGTGAGGTCATACTGGAGTAGGATGGGTGCTAATCCACTCTGAGTGCCATCCTATAAGAGGGAAGAGACACGGGGAAGATGGCTGTGTGAAGATGCTTCTATATACCAAGGAAGGCCTGGGGCTACCAGGAGCCTGAAGAGACAAGAAAAGATTGTTCCTTAGAACCTTCAGAGAGAACATGGCCCTGCTGACAGCGTGAATTCAGACTTCTAGCCTCGAAAACTGTGAGACAACAAATTTCTGTTCTTATAAGCCACCCAGTTGGTGGTTTTTTACTGCAGCCCCAGGAAATGAAAATATATGGTCTGTTGTTCCTTCTTTAAGGGGTGGTCTTTCTGGATGAGACTAAAAATCCACCAGGACTCCAGTGCAGAAAGGAAAATGTGAGGGGGATATTCCAATTGTGAATGCTACCCACCTCCATCCCTGTGAGAAGCCTGTGGTGACATGTGGATTTAGTCTCCAGTCCCCTGAAATCAGAATGAGAGAAGGGGCAGCCTTGAAGCTGGCAAAAGGCAGCTTGAGCACAAATGAGAGTAAGTGCTATTTACACAGCAGGTAGTAAACTTATATGGAACTTGTAACCCCAGAAGTGACATAAGCTAAATATAGAAATATATAGACTCAGGGAGGGTATGGAAATATTCATGGATGACAGAGCCCTAATGGGTGGTCAGGGGATGTGGGAGGTCTGGATGGCTTTGGTATCTGTGTAAGGCCTAGAGGCGTTTCCACCTGGAGACCCCCTAAGTGCTCTCAGACATGAGGGTGGGACCCGGTCAGCTCCTAGGGTCTGTTCTGATTTTTATCCACAGTGTACCTTTCCAAGGGCTTTAGTTCTTAACTCCGCCTCCTATCCCATTTGTATTCTTGTTTGTTTTATAGGCAGTGGAATCCTAGTCCTTTATACTTTCCTTTCAAGGCGTTCCTTTCAAGGTATTCTTCACACTTGGCTTCTCCTTCCAAACCCTACCCAGCTACTGTACAGTCATAGGGCTGGCTGAAGAAGACCAAGTAGGGTCTGGGCAGGAGGAACGGAGGTGAAAGGAGCATGGTGGTGTTTGAGGTCATGCGGAAAGGACAGAAAGAGCAACCCAGAACGGCAGGACACAATTACAGGTGCCTAAAAGAGCTCTGGTGGGGTAGTGCCTAAGTCATCTGACTGCTAACCAGAGGGCTGGCGGTTCAAACCCACCAGCCACTCCTCGGAAGGAAGGCTGGGCAATCTACTTCTGTAGTGATACCGCCTCAGAAACCCAAGGAGGGGTCACTATGAGTCGAGTCTGACTTGATGGCACATAACAACAACAACGAAGTCCCTATAGAAGGATATCCTGCTTGGTAAAGTGAAAAGAGGAAGACCCTCAATGAGATGGACTGACACAGTGGCTGCTATGATGGGCTCAAGCACAGCAAGGATTGTGAGGATGGTGCAGGCCTGGGCAGTGTTTCCTTCTGTTGTACACAGGGTCGCTATGAGTCAGAGCCGACTCGATGGCACCTAACAATGACAAAAGGTCCCTGGGTGGTGCAGTTTGTGCTCACCTACTAACCAAAAGGTTAGCAGTTTGAACCCACACAGTAGCTTCACAGATAAAAGGCCCAGCAGTCTGCTTCTGTTAAGATTACAGTCAAGAAATCTCATACTCTGTAACCCATGGGGTCGCCATGAGTTGTAATTGGTTCGATGGCAACAAGGTTAAAGGAACAGCCAACAGCATCCTCTCTTCCCCCTTGCTTTAATCCCGCCCCCCTTGCCCAGTTCAGCTGAGCACTCAATTGTAGACACTGTGCAAGACCCCAAAGATGATCGGGTCTTCTGGCATAAAACCTGCTGCCCTGGCCTCCACCCTTGAAGCAGTCCTCACAGAACCCCACTCTGGGCCCCCAATTTGACATCACGCTGAGGGGGTTTCAAAAGCCAGTGCTGGGAGACAAGCCAGACCAGCCCCCCCTGTGTTTCTCCTTCTAGCCTAACTCCCTCCCCTCTTGGACTTCTACCTATTTAGCTGTTAGGTTTTCAGAGACATAACTGTGGTATATGGGAGTCCATTAAAAAGCTAGCTGCATCCTAATGGCCTTCTCCTGTCCTGTATTGATTTTCTTCCTTTCAGAAGAAAAGGAAGAAATGTTGGCTGGCCAGTGTTTGGGGTGCACGCGGCCCTGCATCTAGTGCCCTGTAGCCCCCGTACCTCCCCACCCCCTTCCCACCACTCTGAACGCTCAACGGCTGGCTTCCCCAGCTGAGTGAGCAGTTCTTTTCAGGGGCAACCGACTGCACACAGATTCCTGAGCCATGATCTCATCAGCCCGTTACAAGCCCAGCATGTCTACCGACTCACACAGGCAGAGCGGGATGCTGGATCTGGGAGGTCTGGGAGGCCAGGAAATGTTCAGGGATTCACCCTTTTTGGTTAGTGCTAGGTGGCCTAGGCATCAGGTTCGCTCTCTGCCTGCAGCTCTGTCTCTGTATCTGTCTGCAACAATGCTGTGGATCCCTGCCTGCACAGCAGGTTGGCTTCCCATCTGCCTTTACTCCACCCGCTAGAGACCTTAGGACACTGTGGTGCAGGGGTGGCATGACCCTGGCTCTGCCCCGCACTTCCTGCCTATGCTCAATTGCCTTCAGCATTCCTTTAGTTGGCAAATATTTGCTGAGCTCCAACTGCAATGTTTCCCAAAGGGGGTCCATGGAACCTTTGGATTGGAATCATTGGGAGTGATGGTTAAAATGCTGGCTCCTGGGCACGATGCCAGACCTAATGCATCAGAGACTCTAGGCATCTGCATTTTAGCCAATCGTCCCAACTGATGCTTTCATGCTTCAGCATTGGAGACTCACTGACTGACTTGCTGTGTGCAAGGCTCTGGTCATTGCACCTGGGCAGGTGTTAGCTTACAGTCAACTCTGCCTGGCCCCGCCCACCAGCCCTAGCTTTGCTGCCACATACTCTGAGAAGCTAGAGAAGCTGTCTGGACAGAGAAGTCATCCCTGTTCAGCCCTGATGCTTCTCTGGGCCAAGTGTACCTACCAATTCTGCTGCCCTCCACCTGACAGAACTTAGCTTCTAGGCTTGCCCAAACTGCTGTTGAGTCTTCTGACTCATGGCTGCCTCCTGTGTTTCAAGAATATAACTGTGCTCTGTAGGGTTTTAAATGGCTAATTTTTCGAATAGATCACCAGGCCTTTCTTTTGAAATACCTCTGGGTAGATTTGAACCTCCAACTTTTCAGTTAGCAGCCAAGTGTGTTAATTATTTGCACTACCTAAGGACTCCCCTAAGGTTGCCAGATTTAGCAAATAAAAATACAGGTGGTGGTTGTTGTCAGCTCCAACTTAGCAAATCTATGCACAACAGAATGAAATACGTTTCAGTCCTATGCCATCCTCACAATCCTTGCTGTGCTTGACATTGTTGCAGCCACTGTGTCAATCCATCTCATTGAGGGTCTTCCCCTTTTTCCCTGACCCTCTACTTTACCAGGCATGATATCCTTGTCCAGGAACTGGCCCTTTCTGACAACATGACCAAAGTATGTGAGATGAAGTCTGGTCTTTCTCACTTCTGTGGAGCATTCCAGCTGTACTTCTTCCAAGACAGATTTGTTCATTCTTCTGGCAGTCCATGATATTTTCAGTTTTCTTCACCAACACCACAATTCAAAGGCATCAACTCTTTGGACTTCCTTAGTCATTGTATAGCTTTCACATACATATAAGGTGACTGAAAATACATGGTTTGGGTTAGGCACACCTTAGTCTTCAAAGTGACATCTTTGTTTCTTAACACTTTAAAGAGTCTTTTGCAGCATATTTGCCCAGTGCAATACGATGTCTTCACTGTTGCTTCCATGGGCATTGATTGTGGATCCAAGGAAAATGAAATCTTTGACAACTTTAATCTTTTCTCCATTTATTGTAATGTTTCTCATCGATCCAGTGGTAAGGATTTTTATTTTCTTTATGTTGAGGTGTAATCCATACTGAAGGTTATAGTCTTTGATCTTCATCAGTAAGTGTGTTTTGATTACCTAGTGCTACTCTGACAAGAATATACCATAAATAGGATGGCTTGAACAAACAGGAGTTTATTCTCTTACAGTTCGGGAGGCTAGAAGTCTGAGTTCAAAGTGCCAGGCTCTAGGGGTTGGGTGAAAGCCCCTCAACCTTGGGCTTCAGCTCTGCCTCCAGCTCCTGGCCCACTGAAGCTAGAGGCTTTTCTTCACTCAGGCAGCTATTGGCCACTGAGGCTGACAAGCCCCAGGTCGACAAATAAAATGGCACAGTTCCGATGTGACCAAACCACACAGCAGGCCATTAATTCAAGTCCATTGAAAGTCCCAAGGTCGGCAGAGCATGGCAGGCTGCTGAAAAATGACACAGCTACATGCAGGGTTCAAGCGTGCCATAAGCTAGAGACCATTCCCAAAGCTGTTTCTTATATACGGGAAGCAGACCACATACCCAAAGCAGCTACTCAGCTGCTCCAATAGATTCCACCATGGAGATAATTACCAATCTTACCATGGGGAATAACTACATCCAGCTGCCCAACCAGGCCCAGCTGAGTTGACACACAAACTTACCTACCAAAAAGTGCTTCAAATTATCTTCACTTTCAGCAAGTAAAGTTGTGTCATCTGCAAATTGCAGGTTGTTCATGAGTTTTCCTCCAAACCTGATGCCATGTTCTTCTTCATATAGTCCAGCTTCTTGGATTATTTGCCCAGAATACAGACTGAATACAACCCTTAGGCACAGCTTTCCTGATTTTAAACCATGCAGTATCTCTTGTTCTGTCTGAATGATTGCTTCTGGTCTATGTACACGTTCCTCTTGAGCACAATTAAGTGTTCTGGTATTCCTCTTCTTTGCAATGTTATCCGTAATTTGTTATCATCCACACAGTTGAATGCTTTTGCATGGTCAGTGAAACACTGGTAAATATCTCTCTGGTATTCTCTGCTTTCAGCCAAGATCCATTTGATATCAGCAATGATATCCCTCATTCCATATCCTCTTTCTGAATCCGGCTTGAATTTCTGGCAGTTCCCTGTCAATATACTACTGTAACTATTTTTGAAATATTTTCAGCCACATTTTATTTGTATGTGATATTAATAATATAGATTGATAATTTCTTCATTCTGTTGGATCATTGTTCTTTGGAATAGGCAGAAATATCAATGTCTTCCAAGTTGGTTGGCCAGATAGCTGTCTTCCAAATTTCTTGGCATAAATGAGTGAGTGCCTCCAGTGTTGCATCTATTTATTGAAACACCTCAATAGGTATTCCATCAATTCCTGGAGCCTTGTTTTTCACCAATTCCTTCAGTGCAGCTTGGACTTCTTCCTTCAGTGCTATCAGTTCTTGATCATATGCTGCTTCCTGAAATGATTGAACATTGACCAATTCTTTTTGGTACAATGACTCAGTGTCTTCCATCCATCTTCTTTTGATGCTTCCTGCATTGTTCAATATTTTGCACATAGAATCCTTCAGTATTGCAACTTGAGGTTTGAATTTTTTCTTCATTTCTTTCAACTTGAGAAATGCTGTGTGGTTTTCCTTTTCAGTTTTCTAACTCCAGGTCTTGGCACATTTTATTATAATACTTTACTTTGTCTTCTCGTGCCACCCTTTGAAATCTTCTGTTCAGCTTTTTTATTTTGTCATTTCTTCCATTTACTTTAGCTCCTCATTGCTTAAGAGCAAGTTTCAGAGTCTCTTCTGACATCCATTTTGATCTTTCCTTCAATTCCTTTCTTTTTTTTTTTTTTTTTTATTAGGATTTGGGTGAAGATTTACAGAGTAAATTCACTTTTCATACAGCAGTTCACATATACTTTGTCTCATGTCATTGACCA
>NW_006921701.1:8308829-8388328 GCF_000298275.1 Orycteropus afer afer | reverse complement strand
ATTATCTTCTGTGTCTGTGTTAATTGGTTTCCCTTTTCTTTGTTGAAGAGGGTCTGTGCAATCCTTCTGCCTAGTCCGCCATCTTGCCCCGCCTCTCAATTCCTTTCTTTTTAATGACCTTTTGCTTTCTCCATGTATGATGTTCTGGATGTCGTCCCACAACTCATCTGGTCTTTGGTCATTGGTGTTCAGTGCATCATATCTATTCTTCGGATGGTCTCTGAATTCAAGTGGGATATAATCGAGGTCGTATTTTGGCTCATGAACTTGTTTGAATTTTCTTCAGCTTCAACTTCAGCTTGCATCGGAGCAATTATGGTCTGTTCCACAGTCAGCACCTGGCCTTTTTCTGACAGTTGTTATTGAGCTTCTCCTTTGCCTCTTTCCACAGATGTAGCCAATCTGATTCCTGGCAAAGTCCACATGTATAGTCACCATTTATGTTATAAAAAAAAGATATTTGCAATGAATAAGTTGTTGGTCTTGCAAAATCTGTCATGGGACTCTGATGTCATTTCTATCACCAAGGCCATATTTTCCAACTACTGATGGCTCCTTTTTTGTTTCAAACATTTGCATTCCAGTCACTATTAATTATGAATATATGTTGATTGCATGTTTGGTCAATTTCAGATTGCAGAGGTTGGTAAAAATCTTTTAATTTCTTCATCTTTGACTTTATTGATTGGTGTGTAAATTTGAATAATAGTAGTATTAACTGGTCTTTGTTGTAGGAGTATGGATTTTAGCCTATCACTGACAGCATTGTACTTCAGGATAGATCTTGAAGTGTTCTTATTGACCATGATTACAGCTCAATTCCTGTTCAATTTGTCATTCCTGGCATAGTAAAGATAGGATTGTCTGAATCAAAATGGCCAGTACCAGTCCACTTCAGCTCATTAATGCTAAGGATATCGATATTTATGCATTCCGTTCATTTCATTTTTGACAACTTTTAGTTTTCCTAGATTCGTACTTTGTACATTCCACATTCAGATTATTAATGAATGTTTGCAGCTGTTTCTTCTGACTTTGAGTCGTGCCCCATCAGCAAATGAAGGTCCCAAACACTTTACTCTATCCACATCATTAAGGTTGACTCTACTTTTAGGGGGCAGCTCCTCCCTCGTCATATGTTGAGTACCTTCCAGCCTGAGGGGCTCGTCTTATGGCGCTATATCAGACAATGTTTCACGACTATTCATAAAATGTCCTAGTAGTATATCAGACAGTGTTTCACTGCTATTCATAAGGTTTCAGTGGCCAGATTTTTTCAGAAGTGCATGGCCCCATCCTTCTTCCCAGTCTGTCTTAGTCCAGAAACTCCACAGGAACCTGGCCACCATGGGTAATCCTGCTGGCATTTGAAATACCAGTGGCATTGCTTCCAGCATCACTGCTGTATGTAAACCACCACAGTATGACAAACTGACAGATGAGTGGTGGAAAAATATAGGAGGCTGGGTTAAATTTGAATTTCAGATAACCAGTGAATAATATTTTAGTATATATATGTCTCCTGCAGTATTTAGGACTTGTTGCTATTGTTGTTGCCATCAAGTCACTTTAGACTCATAGCAACTCCATGTGGCAGAGTAGAACAGCCCCATAGGGTTTTGTAGGCTATAATTCTATGGCAGATCATCAGATCATTTTCCTGCAGAGCCTCTGTGTGGGTTTGAACCATCAACCTTTCTGTTCGCAACCAAGTGCTTAACCATTGCATCACCAAAGATCCTTATTTGGGACTTACTTATACTTAAAAAGCATTTGTTGTTTATTTGAAATTTTCATTCAATTGGGCATCTGGAAACCCTGTGATGTCTCTGGACACTGGTATCTCCAGCCTGGAGTTAGGGATTGTTTCCTGATAGTCATGCAGCCCAGGGCTTTTTCATGCATGATCTCCTGAAGGATCTCACATCCTTCTAATGACGGGGAGGTGGAGCAGGCATCATCATCATCATCATCATCATCATTCCCATTTCATAGTGGGGGCTGAGGCTCGTGAGGCTATCAGAGTCCCCAGATGGAATCAGGGAAGCCCTGGCTGCACATTGGAACTCCCTGGAACTACCAGTCCATGTGTTTGAGGTCACATGTTTCATGTCTGCAACTTGTTTTGAAGTGCATTACGAAGTAAAATGAATGAACTCATGGATAGAGGGATGGTAGATGGATATAACCTGTTCAAACTAAACCCATTGCCAGTGAGTTGATTCTGACTCAGTGAACCTATAGGACAATATAGAACTGCCCCCAGAGGGATTCCAAGGCTATAATATTTACAGAAGCTGACTGCCACATTTTTCTCTTGAGAAATGGCTGGTTGGTTTGAATTGTTGACCTTTTGGTTAGCAGCCGAATACTTTAACCACTGCTTCACCAGGGCTCCTGGTAGATGGACAGATAGGTGATAACACAAATATAGCAAAGTGTTAATGATCATAACAACATGTTGGGAGGGGCTTGACTAATTAAATCAAAGTCTCAGCAGGTGAGATCCAGGCTACAGTACTTTTTCAAAGCTCCCAGGTAATCCTCATTTGCAGCCAGGGCAAGAACCACTGATGTAACCCATCTCTTCTATCACAATACCCTACTCCAGTGATTCTCCAAATTGATGTACATCAGAGTCCCATGGAGGGCTGGTTAAAATACAGACTACTGGGTCCCACTCCCAGAGTTTCTGATCCAGCAGCTCTGGGGTGGGACCTGAGGATGAGCATTTCTAATAAGTTCCCAGGTGGTATAGATGCTACTGGTCTGGGGACCACACTTTGAGAAGCACTGTCCACAACAGACAGCTAAACCCAGGGTCAGTAAGAGCATTGTAAACCACATGCTGCATGAGTAGCAGAGAAAGTCATTATCTGTGCTAGGATCAGGATTGGCTTTAGAGAGATACCCTGAAGGATGGGGAGATTTTCATTGGTGGAGGGGGCATGTATGTTGAGGAAACAGGGGAAGCAAGGTGTCTTAGGCTGGGTTCTCTAGAGAAGCAAAACCAGTGAAGCTTATATATGGACAGAGAGAGAGAGAGAGAGAGAGATTGAGATTAATTTATTTTCAGGAAATGGCTCATACAGTTGTAGGGATTATCAAGTCCTAAGTCTGTCAGTCAGATGTCAGGCTGGAGGCTTCTCCAGCTTGTAGGGGCTGATGAATCCCAAGACAGCAGGCTGCTGGCTTATGGGCTGTAAAGGCTGAATCCCAAGATTGGCAGGATTCAGCAGGCCTCTGACTCAAGTCCCCAGAGAACCAGCGGTCAGATGATGAGAGCCAGATGCAGAGCCCAGAGTGAGCAAAAAAACTAGAGAGCTCAGCCAAAATGTCCATATATCTTAGAAGCAGGCCACACCCCCAAGGAGACTCCCTTTCAACTGACTGGCTGCTTTTAGTCAATCTCATCATGGAAATGATTACATTATATCAGATCACACACTGGGGGATGACTCCATCATGACATAACTGCCAAACCAGAGAATCATGGCTCAGTCAAGTTGACACACAACCTTAACCATCACACAAGGGCATGAAGGTGCATGATGGGCAGGTGCAGGATGGTAGCTAGATTTGGGATAAGAAGCAGTAGGGATGGAAGGAGCATGGCCAGAGAGGAGGCAGGAAAAGTAGTTTGTGGCAGATGGAAAGGACCTTGCTATGCAGGGCATTTGGGTTCGATCATGTAGACGGTGGGGAGCTGGTGGAGGATTTTAAGCAGCAGAATAATGCGACCAAATCATTGCTGTGAACCATTCTGGCAGCTCTGTATAGGAGGGAGTGGAGAGGAGAGATGAAAGATAGGAAATGTCCTTAGGACGCTATTGTGAGCTTCTGGAATGAGAGATGTGGAGGGCCTGCATACTAACAACACTAATAATGATGGTAGAATAATGGCCGACATTTATTGAGTGCTTTCTAGATGCCAGATAGTGCTCTGTGCTTTTGCAAACATTGCCTGTTTTAATCTTCACAACTGCCCTGCATGGTCCTGGATTCCTGCAGATGAGGAATCCAGCTCAGAGAGGTGAAGGAATGTCTGGGCTGAGATTTGAACCCAAGTCTGTCCATCCTGTATGTATGCATGGAGGATATCAGCCTGAGCCAGGGCAGAGGTGGTGATGGGGATGGAGAGGAGATTGGCATGTCTGCTTTGGTCTCCACCTCCCCACACAGACACGGGTGTTCTCTGGCTCAGGGTCTCATCGTCCTTCCCTGGCCAAGGCCTGAGCCAGGGGAGGTGCAGCTGGGCCTGGAGCATCCATCACTTTCCTTCCCCACCAGCTGGCAGCAGCTGCTTTCCTGGCAGGCAGGGTCTCAGCTGTGCCTCTCCCACCCTGCCCCGGCCCAGTGCCCACTCCCTGTCCCTCCTCATCCAATGCACCCTACATCTGTCTACAGACCACACCTGCAGGCACTTGGCTAAAGCTTCTAGAAGAAAAATGACATTGCTCCACACTCCCTTTCGTGTTCCTGCTGTCCTTGGGGTCTGAGCAGAGGACATTTCCAGGCGCCCTCCCAAGAATTCTTACATTTCAGATGTCCTCCAACAACTGTAAGCTAAGACACCTTACCATGGCTGCTCTATACTCAGGCAGTTACATTACTGAAAAGGAGAGCTGAGGCAAGGAGGAGTAGGGGTGGACAGGGCTGACAGGGTGAGTAATAGATAAAGTGCTCATAGAAAAATGCCTGCAAATAGTAAGCCTGTTAGCTGCTATTCCTGTTATAACTGGGCTTCATGAATGAGGAGCTTAAGGGGCTTTGGCACCAATGGCCAGGTTTAAAGAGAGACATTCATTAAGCACTGGAAGGGCTTTGTCAGGTCTTGACCATCTTTCTGTCTCTAAGAAGGGCTGCTTTTATACCCGATCAGAAAGAGCTCAGTGTGCAGCTCTTAGCCACCCCTTCTTCTGCTGTCCACTGGCCAAGGGCTGAAGCTCACTGTTCTGCCCTGAAGCAAGCCCCATAGCCTGCCCACCTCCTAGACACTGTCCCCCTGCGAGGTCCTCAAGTACATGCCCCTGACACACCCCCCAATACACCCAAACCTGGAAGGACCAGTCATCTGCTTTGTAGGTGTCAAGGGCTGGGGCAGCAATGAGGCTGTGTCATTCATTTACCTTCAGGAGAAGCAGTGGAGGACTGCTTCTGGGTCTCAGTGTCCCAGCGTGTGTGTGTCTGTGTGTACAGGGGCGTGTGCACTCATGTGAACATTAGCATGTTTAGGGTGTCGGGGTAGTGGTGGTGAAGAATCCCAGCCCCAGGGCTAGTCTTCACTCAAACCACCTTCAGCGTGTCTGTGGAGGAGAAGGGGGCTCACCTGGCAAAGAAGAGGAAGGTATGGGTTCAGGGAGGGGCTTCCTGCTGGGGGTGAACTGTAGGATCACGCTGTGCCCCATTCTCTCTCCAGCGTCCCCTCCTCATCAGCCAGCCACTTGTGAGCCTTCTCCTTCCTGGGCTGCAGCGGGTGTCGGGAGCAGATGGGGGTGGTGTGCTTGGTTGGGTGCTTCTCCAGGCTTCCCTTAGCCAACCATTTGGTCTCCAGATGGATCTGGGCGCTAACAGGTGTTTGCGGGGGATGGCAGCCTGCTCCCTGCCAGCCCCTGGTCTTACCCCCACCACTTGGGACACAACCATGTTCTGGAAGTTCAGGAATCTGAGCTGGCAGGACCCAGATCACCAGGAACTGAGAATGGTAGAGAATACTCTCAGCCCTCCAGGAGGAAACCCTGCAGGGATTTAAGGGCAGGAAATAATGTTTTCTGTTCTTCGGAAGACCCTGCTGACCCCCTCTCCATTCTTCCCGGTCACTTTCTAGCCTCCCTGGGAATCTGCAACCCACTCTATTTGTAGCATCGCACAGCTCTAGCACAGACTTGAGATATTTATCCTGTCATTGTCTTATTATTTATTGCACAAACACCTTTGTGACAACAATAACATGTTGTTGTTAGTTGATGCCAGTGGATTCTGACTCATGGTGACCCCATGTGTGCAGAGTAGAACTGCTCCATAGGGTTTTCAAGAGTAACCTTTGGGAAGCAGATCACAAGGCCTGTCTTCTGAGGTACCTCAATGTGACTTTGAATCAACAACCTTTGGACCAGTAGTTGAGTGATTAATCACTTGTCCCACTTAGGGTCTCCTTATTTCCTTCTTGTCCCTATCCATATTACACCCTTTCCTCCTCCACAAGCCCCCCCCTTCCTTGTCCCTTTTCCTTTCTAAAAGAAGAAAATAGACCTACTTTAGCACCTTCCACAGCCTGCCAGGTTCTGCCACATGTACCTTAAGGGAGGGGAGGAGACATATTTGAAGCACTGGAGCTTAGAGTTTCCCCCTTGGCAAGTTGCAGCTCAAAAGCTGAGCAGGTTCAGCCCATGTACACTGGACTTGGCAACTCATTGGCTGGCTCCCCTGAGACCTGGAAGCTCTGGCCTGATTAGTATTCCTGGTACAAAGCTAGGATAGGGAGGGAAAGAAGTACATGAAGGTAACCTGAACTCAGGCAGGAGTCAGGGAGGCCAGGTGTGGGCGTCGCGTCCATCCTCTCTCTTTCTGACTCCAATCTCAATACTGTTCACCCCCGAAGAGGATATTGAGAGTGATTTAGCTGGGAACCTTGGGATCGAGTTGTTTCCAGATCCCAGATTGCCAAACCATAGTATGCAGACATTGAATTGCCTGCCATTAATCATTGGGGTCCTTATCACAGTTTTAAAACTCCCAGCCCCAAGTTGCTTGGGTCTTGTCCAGTGTGATCCCAGGTTCCCATTCAAGGCCTGACAGGGGAATGAGGGAGCATCCAGGGTTATGGTGGGTTTTGGGGTTGAAGTGCAGATCTGGATTAGCCCTACTCTGAGCATTTGGAACTGTGGTTGAAGTCAAGTCATTTAACCTCTCTGGCCTCCAACTTCTCATCTCCTCAGCGGGAGCGATGGCAATCTGCCTGCAAACCTCACAGGACATCTGATGGGATCATGTCGTGAAAAACAGAAAGGGCTTGTCAAAGAGGATTTGTGTGATGCTTGACACTAATGTTTCTGCAGAGGCTTCTCTGCTCCTCCCAACCCAGAATCCTAACCACTCTCACCAACTTGGACGGGGTCTCTCTCCCCAGGGCTGGACCCATTTTCCTACTAGCATCAGTGGCACCATCTAAGGACAATGGGTTAAATAATTCTCAGGTATCCATGTGCATAAAGTCAAACCATATCACAAATTATGCAAAACTGGAATCCAAGATCAATTTTTATTTGACTCAATAAATATTGGAGATGACTGGTCCAAGCTGAGCATAACTGTTGGTCCAAGTGCCCCATACCTGGTTGAGGGGAGAGATCAGAGAATGCTGGAGGACAGGGAACAGGGCTGCTTTATGCTTCATACAGTGGCAGCAAAACTATATATATGTTACTATGTGGCTTAGAGCTGTGTGGATTTGAACACATCACAAATTAAATCAACACATACTCTCCACAACTTAGGTGTATTATAGCAAAAAGTCTGTTACTACCTGACTTCCCTGTAAGGCAGGGGAGAATGAGTGTCACTGAAAGATTCTACCAATTGCCAACCTCTTCGCTGTCATCATGTTGTTATTGTTATGTGCCGTTGAGTTGGATCCGACTCATAGCAACCCCTCCTTGGGTTTCCGAGACGGTATCCTATGGAAGTAGATTGCCCAACCTTCCGTCAGAGGAGTGGCTGGTGAGTTTGAACCACCAACCTTCTGGTTAGCAGTCAAGTGCCTTAGGCAGTACACGACAATTTGCAGCAGGAGGAAGGCAAGTTATACCATGGAAGAACTTCCTGCCTGGAGAGGTGAGAGACTCTTCTGTATCCCTACTGTAGAAGTGGCCAGGCATGGCAGATCTGTCCATGAATTCATTCAGTCAACAAGCATTTGTTGAGTGCTTACTCTACTCATAGTGCAGCCACTTTCACAAACATTTCACCTGCACAGATCTGTGAAGTAGTTGTTATTATTGCTATTATTGTTGTAATCAATGTTGTTATTATCCCTGTTTTAAAGACAAGGCCTACCACCCTGTCTGTCAGTTTTATTGTACTGTAGTGACTTGCCTGTTGCTATGACACTGGAAGCTATGCACTGGGATTTCAAATGCCAGCAGAGGCACCCATGGTGGACAGGTTTCAGCAGAGCTTCCAGACTAGGAAGGGAGGCCTGGTGATCTGCTTCTCAAATGAAAACCTTGTGGATCACAACAGAATACCAACCAACTCATCTGCTTTGGATATGTCATCAGGAGGGATTAATTGCTGGAGGAAGACTCAATGTTTGGTGAAGTAGAGAGCCAGAGAGGGTGAAGGAGAGCCTCAGTGACATGGATTGGCACAGTGGCCACAGCAATGCACTCTAACATGCCTGTGAGCATGAGGATGGTGCAGGACTAGGCAACATTTCATTCAGTGACATGAGGTGATATGAGGTCACCACAAATCAGAGTTGACTTGATGGCATCTATCTATCTACCTATCTATCGATCCATCTATTTATCTCAAAGACAAGGAAGATAAGGGGGACGGTGCCTCCTAAGATGAAGAGCACAGTGCCTGGCACTGCTCCCACCAGGAGTGTGTTGACTAGTTCAGGGGTGGAGCAAGGGCTGGCACCAGGGTTTCCCATCCCAAGTCTGTGCTCTTCCCACCACACCCCATCAGCCTTCCTGAAAGCCTTGCAGAGCGACTTCTTTTACAGAGGCACATTACCACCTACACAGCATAGGCAGTAAGTACAAACCCCTGCCCTATTGGGCATTCAGGATAGGAGACTCACATTCATTCATTCAGCAGACATAGAGGCTGCAGGTCCAGAGGTGAATGATACATTATTCCTGCCAGCTCTTGGCAGACCTGTTAATATCTTTGCTTCTCAGCCCATGATGGCTTTGAAAAACATTTCCGATCAATTACCTTGAGCAGAACTATCACCTGCCTCATCCTCCTTCTCAAGGCTAGCTGCTTTATGAGTGTCTAAACTTTCAACAAGAGTAGGCGTGTTATTCCAAAATCTCTTTGACTATGAGTAAAACTTCCCAATCCTTTGTTCTACTATTCTGTCATTCTCTCTTTCAAAAAATAAGTCAGTGTCTACTACATGTCAGGTACTGTGTTAGGTGTCAAGATAAAACATTGAGCAAAACAGACATGATTCCTGTGCTTGTGAGTTCACAGACATTAACCAGATCATCCCCCCATTTTGCTTTGATGTAATCCTGAGGACTGAGGCACTTTGTTCAGGAGCAGCTTCCTCAGGCATGATGTCCGCAGAGCCAACCTGTCCTGTCCCCTGGGAATTATAGGCTGCTGGGAAGTGCCCAAAGGAGCTCTGGTGATGCAGTGCCTAAGGCATTTGACTGCTAACCAGAAGGTTGGCAGTTGAAACCCACCGGCCACTCTGTGGAAGGAAGATGTGGCAATCTACCTCTGTAAAGATTTGCTACCTTGGAAACCGAAAGGGGATCATTATAGTCAGAACTGACTCAATGGCAGTGAGTTTTTTGAGTTGAGAAATGCTCAAGGATTGTTGATCCTTCCCTTTGGAAGAAGACAAAGGATACCTGTAGCTCTCCTCTCTCTAGGTTTCTTGGCTCTTGATCTAGCCCTTCTGTAAGAGTTGTCTTTGATGGACAGACTTAGAGGGCCTTAAGGAGGAAGCCATGCCAACCCTGTGTGTCAGAATAGAACCTATGGAAAAACCTATGGTTTTCAATGGCTCTCTCTTTTTTTTTCCTCTGTGAAGTAGATCACCAACCTTTTCTTCCAAGGAGACTCTGGGTGGACTTGAACCTCTAACCTTTTGGTTAGCAGCTGAGCACATTAACTATTTGTAACATCCAGGAATGCCATCCACCATGAGTCAGCACCTCACTTGGCAGCAACTGGTTTACTGGCTGAGGAGGTGCCATTCAGCTCAATCCCCAGAAAAAGGATTTTTTTTTAAAAAATTGTCATTTGGTTGAAAGTTTACAGAGCAAATTCACTCTTCATACAGCAACTCACATACACTTTGTCTCATGATATTGGCTGCAATTTCCCACAATGCGACAACTCCATTCCCACTTCCTCCCCATAGTTATCTCTTCCCTATGTCCTTCCCTCCATGCACTCCTGCCCCCTGAGCTATCTCCCTGTGCATACACAGCCCTTGTATTCTCCCATGATTGTTCTCTTCAAGGAGTGTATATAGCTAATGTAAATTTCACCTCCTATGCCTGTCTTTTGTTTGGTTGGAAGCCACAGGTGTGGGTTCAATTCCAGACCTGAAGGGCAACTAGGGGCCATAGTCTCAGGGGTTCCATCAGTCTCTATCAGACCAGCAAACCTGGTCCCCCTCCCCCCTTTTTTTTTAATGATTTTGAGTTTTGTTCTACATTGTTCTCCCACTCTATCCAGGATCTCCTATATAAACAAGGGCATATTTTAAAGAGGACATTTGGTGGCTAGGGAAAAGCAGGGGTGCTGAAGTTAGACTGATGTGGATTTCAGCCCAGGACTGTCACTTACTAGCTCTGTGATCTTGGGCAAGCCTTGGACCATCCATGTACCTTAACTCTTCAGCTGTATAGCCTACCTTAGAGGAATATTGTGATGATTAAATGCGATATGGTTCGTGAAAGTTTCTGCTGTCTGTTCGACATTTAATAAATGTGAACGTCCACTCTTTCTTCAGGTTACAACTGACTTTTAATTTCATAATACTTGAGTTGACACTGAAAAAGAAAGACAGTGGTTCAGTTCCTGGACAGTGCTAATCACGTGCAGCCACCCCCGAAGGGGGAAGCCTCAGTGAAGGCTTGTGTGTGCTATGATGCTGAACATGTTTCTGTGGAGCTTCTGGACTAAGACACACAGGAAGAAAGGCTTGGCAATCTGCGTGGTTCACAGTGGTCCAATCCACAACTGATCATGGGGATGACGCAGGAGCCAGCAGCTTTTTGTTCTCTTGTGCTTGGGTTCTTCAGGAGTCAAGGGCTAACTCAGTGGCAGCTAACAGCAAAAACAAGGAAGTATTAAGTCTGTTGCTTAAAAGCAACAAGGCTCTTAAGGTCAAAATTGCCCCTATTATATGGCCAGGGGGCTATAGCAGCAGTTTGCATCAGGCATTACTGTGAGAACTTGTTGTTGTTTTGTTATGTGCCATAGAATCATGAAGTCGGCCCCACCTCACAGCAAGCCCTTCTTGGGTTTCCAACGCAGTATCACTACGGAAGAAGATTGCCCATCCTTCCTTCCAAGGAGTGGTTAGTGGGTTTGAACCACCAGCCTTCAGGTTAGCAGTCAAGTGCCTTAGGCACTTTGCTACCAGAGCTCCTTTGAGAACTTGATAGAAATGCAAAATCTTGAGCTCCACCCCAGATCTGCTAAATCAGAAACTCGAGGGGTGGGGCCCAGCAATCTTTTAACAAGACCTCCAGGTGATTCTGATGCAAGCTGAAGCTTGAGAACCACTGGGCCAGAGCTTGCAAACCAGTTGTCAGTGGGCCAAATTCTTTCACAGATGTATTTTGTTTCCCTCCTGCCATCAGCTGGAATGGAATAGCAGCTGCTCCTGAGAGTGGCTGTGTCCTTCTGAAGGGGCTCATAGTCCTCACTTTGCCACTGTCTTTTATGCTACTCCATCTGGCTCCCCTTGCTTAGCTGCTCAGCTCCTGTAGGCATCTAGTTTGCAGCCAGGGCTCCGGATCAGGGGAAAGTGTTGGCCTGACTTCTGGAGAGGGGACAGCTCTGCTTTATCTGGTCCTGAATGTCAGCCCGAACAGTGGAGTGCCCAGCTCAGCTGGAAATAGGAATAGGGTGGACAGCTTTCTAATGCCTGAAACCAGCAGTCAGGTCCTGCTGAGCTAGCTTCAGTGTTTGGTTTGAAATGTTGTGAATTCCCAGCACATCACACACACCCACATTCAACTGTAGGTCCAAAAATACCTTCCATAGCCAAAGAGATGATTTTTACATTCACCACCACCTTGGATTATCTGCAGGCTCTGCTCTCTACCACCCCCGCCATTGGCACAGCTAATGAGCAGTGAATTTCCCTGTGACTGTGAACATCGAACACTGAGGAGCAGAAGGAGCGAATGACTCCGGCTCCCACAGCAGTGAGCAACTCAGTGGGCCAGAAGGACTTCTCTCACCCCAGAAATACAGATTCAGGTGGGCTCCACAGAGGCAGGGAGAACCGGGGGCTGTAATATTTGGGGTGAGAGGGGAGCTGGGAGCTCTGGTTAGGGAAGAATCTCAAATCTTTTTTATTAATTATGATTATTGTGGTGAGAATATACAAAACAAAAATACACCAGCTCAACAGTGTCCACGTGTACAATTCAGTGACAATGATTACATCTTCAAACTATGCAACCATTCTTATTATCCTTTTCCAAGTTATTCCACCACCATTATGTGAACTCACTGCCCCCTAATCAAATCTCCCTCTTTCTCCTTCCTCCTACCCTTGGTATCACTAATAATTTTTGTTTTCTATATATTTGCTCAGCATAATGTTTTCAAGGTTCACGCATGTTGTGGCATGCGTCAAGACTTCGTTACTCTTTACAGCTACATAATATTCCCTGTGTGTGTGTACTACGTTGTATTTATCCATTCATCTGTTGATGGACATTTTGATTATTTCCAGTTTGGCTATTGTGACTAGTGCTACAATGAACATCGGTGTCCGTGTTCATGCTGCTGCTTTCCAGCCTCTTGGGTATATACTTAGGAGTGGAATAGCTGGTCATGTGGTAGTTCTTTGTTCAACTTTTTGAGAAACTGCCAAACTATTTCCATAGGAGCTGTATCATTTTGGAACAGACAATCTTGATGAAAGGCTCAGACAGCCACACTGACCAGGAGAGATGAAGAAAATGTATCCAGAACCCAGCATGGGATAGGATAAAAGGAGGAAGTTCTGGGCGGAGGAAGAGGAACTCAGCCTTGGGTATGGGGAGTAAGGAGGCACCCTCCTCCCTGGAAGCTAGTGGCAGCCCTAGGAGGGTGCAGGGGGTGCGGACCACCCCAGGTGACACTATCAGAGAGGGTGACACAAAAATGACTGTCTATAAAATTTCTGTGCAGTGTTAACTGCAGAAATTTATTATTTCTTATAAAAACAACCCTGTAGTTAGTTTTTCTTAAGCCCAGCTTACATTTAACATTACACCTACAAAGCTAAAACTCCATACTAATTTACTTTTTGAAACTTCTAATGCATAGTTGAGGAGCTCTGGTGGTGCTGTGGTTAAGGCATTGGGCTGCTAACCAAAAGGTAGGTGGTTTGAACCCATCAGCTGCCCTGCAGGAGGAAGATGAGGCAATCTGCTTCTGTAAAGATTTGCAGCCTTGGAAACCCAATGGGGGTTACTATGTTGTATCGACTCAATCACAATGGGTTTTTGTTTTTAATGCACTGGTCAGAGCTGTCATTATGACCCAGTTACAAAGATGCTTCATATCATGTGGTTTCACCCGCATGCGCTACAAGCACGTGTTGTTGTTTTTGTTTCAGCCGGTGTTTTCATATCACTGATTTTTTCAAATTTTCTGGTGTTTTAGCTATAATATTGTGCTAATTAGTGTTTGTCAACCTGTATCAATACCTTTTTTTTTTTAATAAAGTGGTAATTAAAGGAAAAGGAGAAAAATCAAAGAAAGCTTCTGCTCAGTTACTAATAATGTTGTGACTAATGTAATTCCATTTAGAAAGATTTTGTGAAACAATTTTGTTGTTAATATTTATATAATCTAAGAGATCTTCCATTAGAGTAACTTACAACTATATTTATCACATATTATTCTATTATTAAAATTGATAATAAACATTACTAAAGATTCTGTATTGTTTGGTAGGTGAGGAAGTCCGTGGGGTGGGAGTGTGTGTGGTGACACCAAGCCTGGTGATGCTACTACTAGGATCTGCCCTCTCTGTACTTGCAGAGCCTGGAAAGAGCACAGAGCCCTCGCCTGCCTTCCTGGGCGAATCCACCTCCACAGCAGCTCTATAAGGAAGCAGGCTGGCTGAGGGCATGAGCTTTGCCATCAGACAGACCTGAGGTCACATCTAGGCCACTTACTATATGACCCTGGGCAAGCTACCCAACCTCTCCAAGCCTTAGTTTTCTCATCTGTAAAAGGGCAATAATGCCTGTTTCATAGGTGCAAGGTGAGGAAAAATGAGATAACATTTGTAAAGTAATTAGCACACTGTCTGTTATAGAATGAAAAACATAAAAAAAGCTTGGCTATAATTATGATGTCAACAAATGGATGCAACGCTGGAAGTGCTCACTTGCTTGCATATGCCAAGAAATTTGGAAGACAGCTCCCTGGCCAGCCAACTGGGAGAGATCCATATTTGTGCCCATTCCAAAGAAAGATGATCCAACACAATATGGAAATTATTGAACCATATCATTAATATCACACACAAGTAAAATGTTGCTGAAAATAATTCAAAAATAGTTATAGCAGTACACCAACAGGGAGCTGCCAGAAATTTAATCCAGATTCAAAAGGGGATGGAATGAGGGATATCATTAGTGATGTCAGATAGATCTTGGCTGAAAACAGAAAACCAGAAAGATGTTTACCTGTGTTTTATTGACTGTCCAAAGGACAGTGGACTGTGTAGATCATAACAAATTATGGATAACATTGTAAAGAGTGGGAATTCCAGAACACTTAATTATGCTCGTGAGGAACCTGTACATAGACCAAGAGGCAGTCGTTCAAACAGAACAAGGGAATATTACATGGTTTAAAATCAGGAAAGATGTGTGTCAGGGCTGTATCCTTTCACCATACTCATTTAGTCTGTATGCTGAGCAAATACTCTGAGAAGCTGGGTTATATGAAGAAGACTGCGGCATCAGGATGGGAGGAAGACTCATTAACAACCTGCAATATGCAAATGTCACAACCTTGCTTACTGAAAGCAAAGAGGACTTGAGACACTTACTGATGGAGATCAAAGGCTACAGCCTTCACTATGGATTACACTTCAACATAAACAAAACAAAAATCCTCATAAATGGACCAGTAACCAACCACATGATAAGTGGAGAAAAGACTGAAGTTGTCAAGGACTTCATTTTAGTTGGATCCACAATCAACACCCATGGAAACAGCAGTCAGGAAATCAAATGATGTATTACACTGGGCAAATCTGCTGCAAAAGACTTCTTTAAAGTGTTAAAGCAAAAATGTCACTTTGAAGACTAAGGTGCACCTGACCCAAGCCATGGTCTTTTCAATCACTTCATAGGCATGTGAAAACTGGACAATGAAAAAAGAACACCAAAGAAGAACTGATGTGTTTGAAATATAGTGTTGGCAAAGAATATTTAATACATCATGGACTGCCAGAAGTCTGAACAAATCTGTCTTGGAAAAAATGTAGCCAGAATGCTCCCTAGAAGGGAGGATGGTGAGATTTTGTCAGGAGGGACCATTCCCTGGAGAAAGATACCATGTTTGGTAAAGTAGAGAGGGTCAGTGAAAAAGGGGAAGACCTTCAACGAGATGGATAAACACAGTGGCTGCAACAGCAGGCTCAAGCATAGCAATGATTGTGAGGATGGTGCAGGACTGGGCAGTGTTTTCCTTCTGTTTGAGTTAGAACTGACTCGACAGCACCTAACAACAACAACATAATTATGATTGTCAGAAGGCAGAAACCATGTGTTTTCACCAGAAGACCTGTTATCTGTGATTTGGAAAATTGGGGGTCATTTGTAAGGAAAGTGGAATCAGATGTGAGCATTAATAAATGACCGGAAGACCATGGAATTCTCAAAAGAAGGATTCCCCAAGGAGAGAGACAATACTTAGGCCCATAGCATTTATTAAGGAACTCTGATAGCACAGTGCCTAAGGCATTTGACTGCTAACCAGAAGGTTGGTGGTTCAAACCTACCAGCCACTCCATGGAAGGAAGACTGGGCAATCTACTTTTGTGAAGATTTACCACCTCAGAAACCCAAAGGGGGTTGCTATGAGTTGGAATCAACTCAATGGCAGTGATTTTTTTTTTTTTTTTTGTGACAAATGTTGGCTCATGCATCAGAAAAGATGCCAGAATGTATTGACAGTGAGGTGTACCAGACATTAAGAGATGTGGTTGAAATGAAGTGACCTTCATCTTCCCCAATTCAGTTACACTGGACCAAGAGAGGAGCTGCCTTGCCTAGAGGTGTGGGGAATGGGCAGTGTCCTCGTATGTCCAAACAAGGCATTAATAGCCTCAGGGAGATAGGAATTTACCTGATTTCCCTGCCCCTTCCTAAGAAGAAATAATATTTCCAATTATGTTTGTGTGGAATGTTGGGCTTCTGTACATAAAAATGCAGAGTTGCCCCTCCCATTCTTCCAATCTAAGACACACAGCACCTGAGGCTAAGAGTCTGTAGGCCCTTTCAATCCCCCTTCAGTGCTAGGTCTCCCCCAGGATCACCATCCCTTCTGACTGAAGTTCATTGCCTCTGAGGAGGGCAGCCGGGAGAAAGAGGTTTAGGGAGTAATTAACATCCATTTGTTTTTCACTTTGTCCAGCTGTGTAAATGGTTTAGAGGCAAATAAAACAGCCCATAATTATCACAATTGTAATGAGAGGGGAGAGACACGGGCTCAGAAGTCTGATCCAAATTAAACTGTAAAAGAGACCTATATTTTCTCCTAAAGCCCTTTCAACGCCAGTATTTTGTGAGTCTGTGAACCTAAACATACCTGGGAGCCTGTCCTAATAATCTGTGACATGGAAAACAATTGATTTTTGGACTTACAGCTTTCTGGGAAAATGTTTTGGGGCCTTGGAGAGGAGTTACACATTTCTTTGGAGAGAGGTGGGGATTGGAGAGGTCAGAGAATGGGGAGGATGAAGGTACTAACACTGGTGCTGGTCCAGGCTCTAGTCCTCAAGAGGGTTGTTGAGGGCTCAGTACTGGTCCAAGTCGTCTCTTGCACACAGGGTGAGGCGGCAGACCCTGGGCCAAATCTGAAGTGGGCAGAGTTGAGCCTTCACATCAACCCACTTCTTCCCCTCTCTCTCTCCTTTCCTCCCAGTCCTCCTCTGGGAAGACCCCCGAAGGGTCTGGAGTCTGAGGCTGGGATTCTTGTTCAGGTGATTGACTGGGGGAGCCTTCATAAAGAATCTGTGAGGGAGCTATGGAAACAGGACAGGGCAGAGGAAGAAGCCAGGTAAATTGCACCATAGAGCTTGTTATACCTTGAGACAAAGAGGCTGGGCTTTTATACTCTGCATCAGTCACTGATTGGCCAAAGGGCATGGAATGGGGGTGAGGCTTGTAGTTTTCCTGCACATCTAGGTGAGGAGACTGCCCCAGGCTAAGGGCAGGCTTCGGGAGAAGGTTGCAGGTGTGTACCATTAACTGCTACATCTCAATGTAAAGAAAACAAAAATCCTCACAACTGGACCAATAATCAGCATCATGATAAATGGAGAAAAGACTGAGGTTGTCAAAGACTTCACTTTGCTTCGTTCTACAATCGACGCCAATTAAGCAGCAGTCAGGACATTAGACGTCGTGTAGCACTGGGCAGGTCGGCGCGAAGGAACTGTTTCAAGTGTTGAGGAGCAGGGATATCTCCTTGAGGACTAAGGTGCGCCTGACACAAGCCATGATATTTCCAATCGCCTCGTATGCATGTGAGAGCTGGACAATGAATAAGGAAGACCGAAGAAGAGTTGATGCTTTTGAGTTGTGGTGCTGGTGAAGAATGCTGAAAGTACCATAGACTGCTAAAAGAACTAACAGGTCTGTCCTGGAGGAAGTATAGCCGAAATGCTCCTTGGAAGTGAGGATGGCCAGACTTTGTCTCACCTACTTTGGTCATGTTGTCAGAAGGGACCATTCTCTGGAGAAGGATATCATGCTTGGTAAGGTGGAGGCTTGCCAAAAGAGGGGAAGGCCTTCAATGAGATGGATTGACACGGTGGCTGTAACAATGGGCTCAAGTATAGCAAGGATCATGGAGCTGGTGCAGGATCAGGCAGTGTTTCGTTCTGCTGTGCATGGGGTTGCTATGAGTTGGAAATGACTCAGTGGCACCTAACAACAACAATCATTAACTGCTAACAGCTGCAGAAGCTGAGAGATAGGGCACCATACCAGTAGTGGGGATGTGGCAATTGCTACAGGGCTGTTCCTCTTCCCCTAAATTTATCGTTCTTTTTTTTTCTTGAAATCTGTATTAATTAAATTTAAATTCTTCAAGAACTTCTGAAGATGGTATAGAGGTCATTTATAGGGTGGCTAGGGAAGGGGGAAGTCTAAGGTTCCTCTGCATCCTAAAGTCTACAAAATTGCTCTAAAAAATGAGTAATTACTGGGATAGTTCTTTCAAAACAAATCACATTTTTAAAACTATTTAAGTTTATTTTTGGTGAAAATGTACACAGCAAAACTTGCTCCCTTTCCACAGTTTCCAGACAATGATAGTGATATTGATGACATTCTTCCAGAGCTTTGAGCCAATTCAACCTCCTGCTGAGAATTTGTATTTCCACTCCAGATACACTGAATCAGAATCTACATTTTAACAAGATCCCCAGATGGGCAAAGCTCCTGCCACCTCTAAACCTTGAATATAGAAAAAAGAAAAAAAGTTAAACATAGAACTATATCTTGTTAAAATGTAGATTCTGATTCAGTATACCTGGGGTCATGTTTGGTTTTTGAGTGCTGCTATAACAGAAATACCACAAGTAGGTGGTTTTAACAAACAGGGATTTACAGTTTAGGAGGCTAGAAGTCTGAGTTCAAAGTGCCAGCTCTAGGGGCTGAAGGTCCCTTGAGCTTGGGCTTCAGCTCTGCCTCTTGCTCTTGGTGCAATGGAGCTGGAGACATCTCTTAACTCAGGCAGTTGCTGGTTGCTGAGGCTGACAAACCCAAGGTCAACAACAAATAAAATGGCACATTTCCAAGATAATCAAGCAGCATGGCAGGCTACTAGTTTAAGTCCAGAAACAGTTCCAAGATCAGCAGACAACATGGCAGGCCACTCACTGATAACTCAGCCAAATGCAGGATCCAGATGTGCCAAGAAGCTCAGAGACCTTTCTCAAAGCCTCTTCTTAGATACAGGAAACAGACCACATCCCTAAGGCAGCTGCTCAGCTGCTCACAGTTGATTCCACCAGGGAGTTGATTACTAGTCTCATCATGGGGAATAACTATATCCAGCTGCCCAACCCCTCAAAAACAGGCCTAGCCAAGTTGACACACAACCTTAACTACCACAAGTGGAAATACAAATTTTCAGTAGGAGGTTGAACTGGAATTAACTGGTTGGAAGCCTTGCTTTCTCTGCGTTGTGTCAACATTTTCATTGTTCCTGTTCCAGTTGTTTCACTTCCACTTACTTAAACTCCCTGCTTCCCTGCCCAACCATCTCATCTCTGCTTTAAAACAGCTGTTGGCCCTTTGGCCTTCTGTGTGTGTGTGTGTGTGTGTGTGTGTGTGTTTGTTTGTTTAAATGGCAATACTCAAAGGTGACAATCTTTACTCTTTGAGCTAAACTGTTACTTAGTTTAAAGGTGACTTTAGGGGTAGTTTCAATTCAGGGTTAGAAAAGCAACCCAGAGCCATAGTCTCAAGGACTCCTCCAGCCTCAACAGGCCCAGTAAGTCTTAATTCTTCAAGAATTTGAAATTCTGTTCCATATTTTTCCTCCCTTTTTTCCAGGATTCATCTATTATGGCCCTGATCAGAAAGCCAGTAGTGTTTAATTTGAAATCACATTTAAAAGCTTATTATAATATGCATTCTTACAAAGAGCTTTCATGCTTATTTGACTCTCACAGTGGCACTATGAAACAGGTATTATTATTATTTCTGTTTCACAAAACTGTGACTCAGAGTGGTTACGTGTTTTATCGAAGGTCACTGAACTAGTCAAAGTAGTCATTGTCTAACTATAAAATTTCAGGCAGTACTACACATGTTTGGGATCTATGCATTTTAGGAGAGCTCTTTTCAGAGCAACCTTAAATCATCAATCTCTTAGCCCTCTTTCAAAGCATCAACCTTAAAGGAAAAACAAAATTAATCTAATATCTTTCGTGTTTAAGACACTGTGGGCTGAGAAAGGATTGTGACATCTGCCAAAAGGGGCTTACAGCCTCTCCAGCATCCCAGAGATGTAGCAAATGGATAATGTTGATTACATGCCAAGTGTTAGAGTGCATGAGCACCATAGCAACTGTGGAAGGGGTGAGGAGGATTCCTGAAGGGGAAAGGTGTTCTAGGCTGAACTTCTGATAGGTGGGTCTTGAATCAGTTAGACTGTAGCTGCAAGAGAGTCCCTCCCTATAAGCTGATTGTCACTAGGACACCTGTGCCAAGAAGAGACTGAGTGCTTCATCCATCCATTCATGTATTCATTCGCACAAACATGTGTCAGCTGTGCTCCCACTAAATGGCAGGCTCTGTGCTTGGTGCTGAGAGACAGATGAGAGAGGGCTGCCCTTGGAGCTCACCATCTAATGCAGCCAAAGCCCACACTGCTGTCTGCTTTCCGGTTCCTACTCATGGGTCCTAGAGAGTCCAGGCTGAGAAATACTTTGAACAGCAATGTATACTCTTGACTTCGCTCAACTCTGAGTAAACACATGGTCAATTAGTTATCTCTCTGGAAGGAGGAGTTTGCTCTAAAGTTTTGGTGGGGGAGGTATATAACTAAGGAATGCTTTTGGGTGTAAGTACAGAAAATACCACCCCAATAACTTTTAAAATAGGAGTTTATTTAATTACTTATGAGGTATAGAGATGGTAGGAGATGCTGATATTTGCTCATTGGCTCAACTGTATCAGAATACATATTTCTGATATCCTCTTGGCTTTTCTCTTGTGCCTCTTATGTCATAGCTAAAAAATAGTTTCTGTTGCTAAAGGCATCACTGCCTATGCAAGGCAGCAAGGCAGAGTGAGGGAAGGAAGGGGTTGATGCTGTCTGAGTCTATTTTTTTTTTTTAATAAGAAAAGCAAAAGCCTTCCCAGAGTCTGTAGCAAGCTTCTAACTTCTCATTAGCCAGAATTACATCACATGACCACCCCTAACTGCAAAGGAGGCTGGGAAAGCATGTGTCTCCCCAGGTGTTAGGAACATTGAACCTCTATACAAGATGGGGGTTTGGTATCAAGGACCATGCATTATCAGAGAGGCAACCAATGCTGATAGCCACAACAAGAGCCATGGACTTCCTTATACAATCCTGGCACTGAGCTTCTCTTCCCACCTCCTGCCTAAGAAACTTCTAGTCTAATCTGAGTCCCTTTTGCTGAAACATAAATTACTTCTTCCTAGTCTGTCCTCTCCAGCCACTCCTCAGAAGGAAGGTTGGGCATTTCTGTAGTGATACTGCCTCGGAAACCCAAGGAGGGGTCAGTATGAGTCAGGTCTGACTCAATGGCACATAACAACAACAACAGTCTGTCCTCAGAGGCTACAGAGCTACCCTACTGTCCTCTAACCCTTCAACACATGGAGACCATAGCCAGGCCCCTTCTTTTCCCCTCCCCTGACTCTAGCCAAGGCTCCCAATCTCATTTCACATGTCTGCTCTCCTGGTTTCTGCTTTAGTTTCACCCACCATGGGGCCCCTTTGGGAATGGGAAACAGGAGGGAGAATGAAAGAGGAGGGAGGGTGTTAATTAAACACCAGATGTTAAACTCTGTTAATTAATGGCTCTGTCACCCTGAGTGGCATCAACCTTCTTTTCTCTGTCTCCTTCACCCCCGCCATTTTCTCCTCTGGAGGGCCTGGAGTATAAAGCTGAAGAGCTCAACATTTATTCAGTGGGGCTTGAGACCAATAGAAGAGAGATGGAGAAAGTGGACCAGGGGGACCTGAGAGGAGGCAGTTCTTTTGTCCAGGAGGGAGGTCTGAAGTTATTGGCGTATTAGCAGTGGGAACGGAGAGCAGGAACAGTGGGAGAGAAACTGAAGTCCAGAGGTCACAAACAGACATGTTTTGTTTGGCACACATAGGAATTTCTAAATGTGGAAGTCATTGCCAACATTTGAAAATAAGAGAATCTCACATAAATCCAGATGTATAGATTTTCTTTAAAAATGGGCAGATTGGTATGCACATCTTCACAAGGAACAGTCCACTGGAGAAGAGAAGAGCTGAATTGCAGCTGCCCTGTCCAGATGGGGTATATATCCTCCCCTGACCCTTCCCCATCCACTTAACTCATGTCACCTGCTGGTTCTGAGGACATTTGGGTTTGGGACCCACTGTAGAGGCACAAGGACCTCTGGTAACATAGTGTTTAAACGTTTGGCTGCTAACCAAAAGGTTAGTGATTTAAACCCACCAGGCGCTCCACTGGAGAAAGATGAGGCAGTCTGTTTCCATAAAGATTACAGCCCTGGAAACCCTATGGGGTAGTTCTACTCTGTCCTATACGGTCACTATGACTCAGAATTGACTTGATGGCAGTGGGCTTCATTTACGTAAGAGCCAGGACTTGACAATGGATTGGCTGTGGGAGATAAGGGAGGAGGAGTCCAAGAGAATGCTGACTGCGAGCCAGAATACCTGGGAGAGTTGTGGTACCTTGACAGAAATAGAGACTTGAGCAGGTTAAGGGAAACAGATGACAAGTTCATTTGGTGCCAGGCCGCAGTAGAGCTCTCTGATTGACGTTGCAATGGAGATGGCTATTGGCCTGGAATCCAGAAGAGGGGGGAGCTGGAGATCTGGGAGCTGACTGAGCGTGAATAGGAGTGGAGGCCCTGGGAAGGGAGAAGCTGGAGATGAAAATGCTAGGAGATGCTCATAGTGAGAAAAGAGGGAACTCAGAATAGAACCTTGGGAAACTACATGTTTGGAAGAAAGAACCAGAAACTGGGGCTGTTGGAGAGGTTAGAAGGAATGTGGACAGTTCAGTGACAGAGAAGTAGGTTTATGAACCAATATTTTTATGACATTCTCTTCTATATTATCTGTTTTGTAGTGCAATGAATTATTTCCAGAAGGCTGTGTGGCTTAGGAGCTCTAGTAAAAGCATTCTGCTGCTAACCAAAAGGTCAGTGGTTGGAACCTACCAGCCACTCCGTGGGAGAAAGACAAGGAAGTATGCTTCCATACAGATTTATAACCTTGGAAACTCTATGGCGCAGTTCTGCTCTACCCTACAGGGTTGTTATGAGTGGGAATTGACTCAGTGGCAGTGGGTTGGGTGTAGTGTGGTGTGGTGTGGTGTGGTGTGGTGCAGCCAGTGAAGTCAAATGCGGCCAGATCCCTTGCTCATCTTGATGTACTTTTGTGTTCTGTCTTCCTCTCCGTTCTACCGCAGCTGGTTCCCAAAAGACATATGCAATCGACCATTTCCGTCATTGTATTTTACTTCTTTCAGGCCATTCAAAGTCTTATCTCTAATAACTTTAGAATGAAAGGTGGGTTTTTTGTTTTTGTTTTGTTGTGATTTGGCTGAAGGTTTATGAACAAATTGGTTTTCCATTCAACAACCCATACACAATCTGTTTTGTGACATTTACCACAATCCTCACACGGTAACAGCATTCTTCCACTTCCCCCTGCTCCCATAACTTCCCTTCATTCTTCTTTTCCATCCCCTCCTGCCTTTGTAGCTCTATCCCTGGGCAACTCCTGTCCTCTTGATCTCATATGCTTGATTGTTCTAATGAGTGCATACCCTCCTGGCATTACTGTTCACCTTATAGGCCTGTCTGTTGTTTGGCTAAAAGTTGAGTCACAGGGGTAAAGTTCAGTTGCTATCTTGAAGGGTGTCTAAGGGCCATAGTCTCAGGGGTTCTATCAGTCTTCATCAGACCAGTAAGCCTGTTTTTTTTTTATGAGTTTGAGTTTTGTACGACATTTCCCCCCACTCTATCCGGGACCTCCTATTGTGCTCCCTTTCAGAGAGGTCAGCAGTAGTAGCCAGGCACCATTTAGTTATTCTGGTCTCAGAGTCCTGGAGGCTGGGGTTCACGTGGACCGTTAGTCCTTTGAACTAATTGTTTCCTTGCATCTTTGCATCTTTGATTTTTTTTGTCAAATGTAGAACATTGTCTTTGTGTACTATCTAATGCCAATTGACCTTAGTGTCCCCCATGACAATGGTCCTGAGCCTCCATGCCCAGTGACTCAGACAAAGAAAAGTTTTGTCCCTAATTGAAGGAGTTCCAGTATCACCCTAGAAATGACCCACTGGGTGAGCAACAGCCCTGCAGGTTCTGTGTTCATACTTCCATAAGAGGAATGCATTTTCTGCTACCAAAACAAACCCACAACTCCTTTCCTCCTTCAACATCTCTTCTCTTTGGAGAGAGAGAAGGAGCAGGGCTTTGGAGCCAAAGAGGCCTGGAGTTAGCCCCAGATTTGTTGCTTACCATTTGTGACCTTTCCTTGCCTCTCTAACCTTGGTCCCTACATCTGTGAAATGAGAGAAAGGTGGCCATGAGGATGAAATGGGGTGATGTTCATAGGGGCCCAGGATAGTGTGAGCTCTGCAGCCCCCCGTTGGTTGGTTCCTTCCCTCTCCCTCCAACACCACCAGCACAGAAGGCGACAGATGTTACTGGTCTCACTTCATTTCAATAGATTTACAAGCATCCCTTTATGTGTTACTGAAAGATTGGGTGTAAATCCTATTTTAAGAACACAGTGGAACTCATTACATGAAGAATGCTTTGGAAAATCCTTTTGGGAAGTGAATAATCACCCCTTGATAAAATTTTTGTGCAAATGTTCATAAATTTCATTTTGTTCAAAATGCAGTTCACCTGTAAGGTCCTTCCTGCCATCTCCCTGTTACATTTCATAGCTGACCTCTCTCCTGTGGAACAGACACTATTACCCTTCCCTGTGTCTGTCATCTCATCTCTGGTTCTCTCATTCTCTCTTCTGCTCACTCCCACACAGTGCCCCACCCGCCTCAGACTCCTTCCCTACATTAATGCTTCCTCACCACCCCCTCAGTGGTTGCCCCTTTTCCCTCCCGAGACTTTGTGGCCATGACTTGCTGGCGACAGTCTTTGACTGCTGCTCTTCTTTAGCCATTCAGACACAGAGGAGTCTCTGGAGGCCAGAAACACATTTACCATGTGTGAACAATTGGGTGGCTGTATGTATGGTAGAGGAGCTCTGGTAGCATAGTGCGTAAGGCACTTGACTGCTAACCAGAAGGCTGGCAGTTCAAACCCACCAGCCACTCCTCGGAAGGAAGGTTGGGCAATCTACTTTCGTAGTGATACTGCCTCAGAAACCCAAGGAGGGTTCGCTATGAGTCAGGTCTGACTCGACGGCACATAACAACAACAACAACAACATGTATGGTAGGGGGCAGAATAACGGCCCCCTAAAGATGTCTGGAAGAGCTCTGCTAGCACAGTGCCTAAGGCACATGACTGCTAACCAGAAGGCTGGCGGTTCAAACCTACCAGCCACTCCTCGGAAGGAAGATGGGGCAATCTACTTCTGTAGTGATACCGCCTCGGAAACCCAAGGAGGGTTGCTATGAGTCGGGTCCTACTCGATGGCACATAACAACAACAAAGATGTCTGCATTCTAATCCCCAGAATTTGGGAATATGTGACCTTACATGGCAAAGGGGACTTTGCAGATGTGATTAAATTAAGGACCTTGAGATGAGAGATCATCCTGGATTATCAGGTGAGCCTATCTAATCTCATGGGCCTTCAGTGTGAGAATGCTTCCCAGCTGTGGTCAGAGGAAGCTCTGATTGTGGGAGAATGGTTAGAGAGATGCAACCATGCTGGCTGTCAAGATGGAATTTGGGCAACCTCTAGAAGCTGGAAAAGGCTGGAAAGCAGATTCTCCCCTAGAGTCTCTAGAAGGAACAAAGCCATGCTGACACCTTTATTTATGCCACTGAGACCAATCCTATGTTGTTGTTGTTATGTGCCGTCGAGTCAGCCCCGACTCATAGCGACCCCTCCTTGGGTTTCCGAGGCAGTATCACTACGGAAGTAGGATTGCCCAACCTTCCTTCCGAGGAGTGGCTGGTGGGTTTGAACCGCCAGCCGTCTGGTTAGCAGGCAAGTGTCTTAGCCACTATGCTACCAGAGCTCCCATAAAATAATAAATTTGTATTTTTTTAAGCTACTAAATTTTTGGTAATTTATTACAGCAACAGTAGGGAACTGATGCAATGGCCAACCACGTGGTACCCCAGGAAGTCTTGCTTCACACCTAACATTATCTCTTCTGCTTTGTTCATCATGGATCCTTGGACTCACCTGAGATTATTTCTCCCTTTAGTGAGTGGTTTCAGCCAGAGTTTCCAGCTAGTTCATTCTGGTTCAACCCCCTGCTGAGAATTTGCCTCTTCACCCCAGATACATTGAATCAGAACCTACATTTTAACAAGATAGCCATTTTTATGAAGATATGACCTTATCTACAGGAGAATCACCTGGGATCTTGTTAAAATGTAGATTCTGATTTAGTATATCTGGGGTGGAAAGGCAAATTCTCAGCAGAGGGTCAAACCAGAATGAACTGGTTCAAAGCCCTAGTTTTTCCTAGTCCCCAGTCTACCTGGCTTCACTCTATCACCTGTTGCCCATCACTTTGTCCCCTGGGCTGCCTGATCTCACTTTCTGGTAAGGGATAAGTGTGTCCTGAAGAAGAGTGAGGAGGCTGGCAGTCTAAGGGGAAAGCAAGGAGAAGACACATCATTTGTGGGGGTCATTAGCACATGCCAGGTCCTCCTGGTCTTCCTCTGTCTAGTGATATTTGGGAGTGTATTTTAGGAGTTCTTTGACTATGAATTATAGGCAAATTAGAATAAGTCATCAGAAAAGACCAATTGCTAAAAAAATAGGACATCATGTTTGGTGAAGTAGAAGGTCAGCAAAAATGAGGAAACCCTCAATGAGCGATATTGACACAATAGCCACGACCATGGGTTCAAACATACCAGTGATCTGAAATGGCAGGGCTGGGCAACATCTGTTCTGTTCTGTTACATATGCAATCTTCAGGAGCTGGAGCCACGCCGGCAGCAACTAACAACAACAACAGCTCTGTAGGTGTTGCAGAAACAAACTCAGGAGAATGAGTAGACATGGGCCCTCCCCACAAAGGTTTATGTTGAGCGAATTAATTTGTGATTGAAAACCCCAAGAAAGCTTAGGCCTTTAACTGGATTTGTGTCTGTTCTTGAGCTGTAGCCATGTTTTCAAATGCAGTTTTCATTTTATACAGCAACTAAATATCGGATAGCAAAATGTTTCCACGGAGAGTCTGCCCATAGGGAGGAGAGAAGGGAGGCTGCGCTAATGAATAGATAAGCTTGATTTGTGTTTGGCAACATCCTCAACATTTAATTCCAGCAATTAAAGTAGACAAGTCTCCTTTGTTTTCCTTTTCCTTGCAAAAACAATAAAATATTACGGACTGTTTGGGAAACGGGGGAAAAATATTCCTGTTCATCATCATACTGCCTTAGTGCAGCCACCACCATTTGTGGAACTAATCTGTGCTTGGCATGATCCAAACATGTTGTAAACTTTGTTTCATTTAAGCTTCACTGCAACACTCCAGCTCTTTGGAGGGGACAGTGGTAATCTACTGGTAGAATTCTCACCTTCCATGCAGGAGAGCCTGGTTCAATTCCTGGCCAGTGCATCTCATGAGCAGCCACCACCTGTCTGTCAGTGGAGATATGTGTGTTGCTGTGATGCTGAGAAAAGGAGCTCTGGTGGCATAGGTGGTTAAAGCATTCAGCTACTAACCAAAAGGTCAGTGGTTCAAATCCACCAGCTGCTCCATGGAAGAAAGATGGGGCAGTCTGCTTCTGTAAAAATTTATAGCCTTGGAAACCCAATTGGGGTCACTATGAGTTGGAATTGACTCAATGGCAGTGAGTAAGGCTTCATTAGGAGCCCTGGTGGTGTGAAGGTTAAAAATGCTTGGCTGCTAACCAAAAGATAAGTGGTTTGAACCCACCAGCTCTGAGGGAGAAAGATGAGGCAGTCTGCTTCCATAAAGATTTACAGCCTTGGAAACCCTATGGGGCAGTTGTACTCTGTCCTATGAGGTTGCTATGATCAGAATCAACTCAATGGCAATGGGTTGGTTTTTTTGGATGATGCCGAACAGGTTTCAGTGTACTTCCAGTCTAAGAAAGACTAAGAAGAAAGGCCTGGTGATCTACTTGTAAAAATCAGCCAAAGCAATTCCTTCAAAAGTTGGAATTAGAAATACCATTTGACCCAGACATTCCATTACTAGGTATATATCCTAAAGAAGTGAGAGCCATGACAAGAACAGACATATGCACACCCATGTTCATCGCAGCACTATTTACAATGGCCAAAAGATGGAAACAACCTAGGTGTCCATCAACTGAGGAATGGATAACCAAACTTTGGTACATACACACAATGGAATACTATACAACGCTAAAGAATAATGTGGAATCTGCAAAACACTGCATAACGTGGATGAACTTGGAGGACATTATACTGAGTGAAATAAGTCAATTACAAAAGGATAAATATTGTATTAGTCCGTTATTGTAAAAGTCAAGGAAAGGCTTATCCATGGAAGGAAATTTTCTTTGTTGGTTACCAGGGGTGGGAGGGGAAGGAAGCGGAGGGAACAGAGATAAGTATTGATTTGGGTGAAGAGAAGGGCAATGTACCAAATGTGAATGATCAATATGGTGGCATTGAGGAAGAGAAAGACATAGAGAGGTACATGGGAGGTATAGACAACAAAGATGAACCCTTTTGCACATACAGTACTGCATTGTCAGTGAAGGCAAACATGGGTATACAGGTGGATAGATGGGTGGACAGGCTGAACTAGCAGGTATGTCTATGAAGCGGGGAGTATACCCAAGACCATGTATAGGGTTGGCAGACAACTGTCTTATAAGTGTATTTGTGTGATCTGAATTCCCAGGTGTATAGTAGAGCTGACAGGGGGCAAGGTTGTACTCACTGCTTGGTCACAGCCAGCTACCCAGAGGGATCAAGTAGTTGAACCTGTGGGCTTGGGACCATAGTCTCAGGGGACATCAAGCTCAATTGGCATAACATGCTACACAAAACATTGTTCCACCTCCTACTTTGACAAGTAGTGACTGGGATCTTAAAAGCTTGCAAGCAGCCATCTAGATGCAACGGTGGGTCTCTCCTCATCCAGAGCAAAGAAGAATGAAGAAAACCAAAAATTCATGGAAACAATTAGTCCTAGCGACTGGTACACCATCCGATCTGCAGCCTAAATGACTGTGAGACCAGAAGAACTAGATGGTGCCCAGCTACCACTGTCAACCACTTGGAAGGGGATCTATGTAGGAGATTCTGGATAGAGAAGGAGAACAATGTGGAACAAAACTCAAAATCATGTGGAGGAAAAAAAAGGGGGGGGGCAGGTTTGCTGGTCCGATAGAGCCTGGTGGAACCACTGAGACTATGGCCCCTAGCTGCCCTTCTGGTCTGGAATTGAACCCACACCAGTGGCTTCCAGCCAAACAAAAGACAGGCATATGAGTTGAACATTTACCTGAGATAGATACACTCCTTGGAGAAATCAATCATGGGAGAAAGAAGGGCTGCTTATGCACAGGGAGACAGCTCGGGACAGGAGAGTATGGAGGGATGGACACTGGGAAGGGGTAACTATGGGGAGGAAGCAGGAGGGGAGCTGTTGCATTGTGGTAAATTGTGGTCAATGTTATGAGACAAAGTGTATGTGAACTGCTGTATGGAAAGTGAATTTGCTCTGTAAATTTTTACCCAAATCACAATTTAAAAAAAAATCAGCCAAAGAAAACCCTATGCAGAAACGGTTGAGTTGGTGTATGTTTGCATGTATATTCTCAACAACAACAAAACAAATAATTTTAAAAAATAAATCCTCTGGATCCCAACTGTCCAATTTACAACCAGTCATAGAGATAGTGCAGGACTGGGCGGTATTCCATTGTGTTATTCTATTCCTGAGGTTGCCATGAGTTGGGGGGCTGGCTCATGGCAAGTAACAGCTCTGTGAGGCAGGAATTACTGTACCAACTTTAAAAATGAAGAAAATAACAGACTTAGGAGAGGAAAAATGGCTTGCTTGCCGAAGAACCTGGTGAAGCCTGGTTTTAAACCGTGAGCTGCTCCCTCTGGTGCTGGACTATCCTCTCATACATTTGGTCCCGCCTTCCTCTACCTGCTGCAAACTTCCCTCACCACTTTCATACTTGTTATTTTCCCAGGTGATGCAAAACCAAACCAAACCCACTGCCATTGAGTCGATTCCAACTCATAATTGTACTCATAGGCAGAGTAGAACTGCTCTATAGTGTTTCCAAGGCTATAAATCTTTATGGAAGGAGACTGCCTCATCTTTCTCCAACAGAGTGGCTGGTTGGTTCCAACTGTTGACTTTTTGGTTAGCAGCCAAATGCCTTAACCACCGCGCCACCAGAGCTCCTTTAAGTGATGCAAACATTCCCTTTATATTCTTGTCTTCAGTTCTTAGCTTGTGTCAGTAACACACTGTTCTTAGAGAGCAAGTCCATGATCACAAATACAGAAGGTTGTGGACACACTGCAAAAGATCCCTGGAGTAGACTGAGCCCCTGTGAGAAGCTGCTTATAAGACTATGTCAAATATGGGTAGTCCTCAACTGAGGGTGGGGTTCTGTTCAATTGACTCTGTCATAAGTCGGTTCCGACCTAAGTTAAATACCTCTCTCTCTCTCTCTTTTTTTTTTTAGTTTTCATTATTATTGCTCTTTATTATCAGCGTCTTTATAAATCTGATTATTATTTGTGTTTGGGGTTGGCATGAGAATGTTATACCCAAAACACTAATCCCACTGCCATCAAATGTATTCCGACTCATAGTAACCCTGTAGGACCGAGTAGAACTGCCCCATAGGGTTTCCAAGGCTATTAATCTGTATGGAAGTAAACTGCCATTATCTTTCTCTGGTAGAGCAACTGGTAGCTTTAAACCACTGATCTTTTGGTTAGCAGTTGATCTTTAACCATTACACCATGAGGGCTCCTTGAGAATGATAACGTCAGCAAATTACACACTACAACATTGTACGTGGGACATACTATTAATGATAAGATGTACAAAGAAAAAAAGTCTGAAGTGTAGTTCATTGTAATTTGAATACGTTGTAAGCCAGAGACTACTTGTAATGTCATTTTTTATTGACTGACTACAAGGTACAGGCTCTGGAGTCCGACTGCTGGGTTTGCATCCAGCTTCTACCAGTTTGACCTTAAGTAAATTACTTAACCTGTTTGTGCCTCATTTTCCCCATCCATGAAATTGGGATAACAATTGTATCTGCCTCATAGGGTTATCGTGAGGATAAAATGGTATACTATAAAAAGCATAGAACACTGCCTAGTATGTAATAATATGGTTATTATTGTTATATTGTTGTCAGTATTATTTTGTCTCAATTCTCTCACTAGCTCCCTGCCCAATCTTGAGCGAGACACTCTCCATCCAAGCCTCAGTTGCATCATTTATAAAATACCTGATTGAATCCTTTCAGGACTGAAATATTTTCTGCTTTGAATTTTTTGTTGGAACCATGTGTTTTTAGCAATGGAAGGCCTTTTAAATGAAATGAAAAAAAATTTAAGGTAATATAGATTTTTATCCAATTAATGGGACAGATAATGTCACCAGGAGTCTGGCGCTGGGGACTTGTAAGTTGAGGCCCATTTCTTCAGATTCATGAACTTACACAGATCCCCACAAGGTGGTAGCTTACACTAACAGTGGGCTAGCAGCTTCCCACTAAACTCCAGATTCGGAAAATGTAGGTGCTCTGGTAGAGTAGTGCCTAAGGCATTTGACTGCTAACCAGATGGCTGGCCAATCGAACCCACCAGCCACTCCTCGGAAGGAAGATTGGGCAATCTACATCCATAGTGATACCTCCTCGGAAACCCAAGGAAGGGTTGCTATGAGTCAAAATCTACTCCACGGCAGTGAGTTTGGGGTTTTTGTTGTTGTTGTTTAGATGGGCACTGTATGTCCCACAGGTCATGAAAGAGTTAAGAGGTCTTCTTGTTAAGTTATGTTTGATCACATTTTTCTTCATCTTCCCCATGGGTTTAATTGTTGGAGGGATGTAGTGAGTTGGGGCCGACTCCACGGCAAATGACAACAACAGTGGGATCTCCAGTGAGCTCTGATGGGGGAAATGCACTATGAGTGATTTTCTAGGCATAAATGGTGTGGAGGGGAACTGGATTTCATCCTGTCCTCCCCTCAAAGCAAAATACAAAGACAGAGCGTGAATTTGCCCCTCAAAGAAGGGAAGTGGCCCCATCCCCTCACTTACCCCTTGCCTCCAGAGCTGAAACAAGAGGGGAAGGCATTCTGAACCCCTCCCCTCCCCCACCGGGTCCCACCCTTCCCTTGCAGCCCTGGTCGCCCAGATGGTCTAAAAGGGAAGAAAAGAGGAAAATCCGTATCCAATCCGCTCTATTGAGAGCATTGGAAAGGAATCTGCATCTCAATCTTATCTTTGTGTGGAGCTCTGCTTCGTTTTGCCCCCCAAGTGGTGAGTAATGGGTGGGAGGGAAGATGCCTTCCCTGGCTCCTCGGAGAAGCCCACAGCTGGGCCACCGCGTGCAGTGGCCTGGGCAGAGGGTGAGTGGCAGGGGATGAGGGCACCCCGCAAGCCTCCCCCTCCCGCCACGCCGGACAGAACGCATTCTTTCCTGCTCTTGGTTTTCCCTTATTTCCTCTTCTTTTCTTGTCCTTCTGCTTTTCTCCCCCTTTCTCAGGCACTCAGCCAAGTGGTGACTCTGAATGGAGGTGAGAAGGGAGGGGGTCGGGGAAGAGGACTGGTGGAGCCCTATTCCACCCGAAGGCGCTCAGGGGCTGAGGTTGTTGAGGATGAAGGGAAGCGACCCCTTCTCTCTCCCACCCGCCCTGCCCCCCTGGCTGGTCAGCCCAGGCTGGGGTTGATTGCCAGGGCGCTGTCAGCGCGCTGGATTCTGCCCTGTCCATCTGGAGCCTCTGGAATTTGTTTCTCCAAAGCCACTCAGGACCTGGAAAACCTGGCTCTCGCAGCCCAAATTTACAGGAGACTGATTTGCAGCAGGAAGTCAGTTTAATAATTTATAGCCAGAAAGCGCTCTCCCTGGTAGGGAAGCCAACTCAGGAAACCAAATTAAACTCCGGAAGGCTGCTTGGAGAGTATGTAGAGCCAGAACTACGGAAGGTGCCAATAAGAAGCGGCCTGTCACCACCTAAAGGGCTGGGGCCGATTTCTCCTCCAGTGACGCCACCGGTGCGCCACCAGTGCTCGTCGTGGTCCCAGTGTGGGCTTTGGCGGCAGATGATCTCGGGTTCAAATCCCAACTCCATTATTAACTGGCCCTGCAGCAACCATTTTTATTCAAGCCTTTATCTTTGAGGGTTACAAGTTGTGACCTTTCTGAATATAAGTCCCTAGTTGCTCTGGAGAGAAACTCCCACTCCGAAGCCTTGTCAGCAATAATTCTCTACTGCTCTTGGATTGGTTCAGTTCTTGCCTTGGCCCCACATGACCTCCTAACTGGTTCTCCAGTTTCCCTGCTTCTATGTGGGGCTGAGGTGTCCCCACAGTGTGTGCCCTCCGCAAGGTGTGTCCACCAGCTACCAGGGCAAACAGGGACTGAATGAAGTTCAGCCATGCTCCGTGGTGCCAGGCTTGGTTCTCTTGGATTCTCAGAGTTGCCCTGTGGGTGGGTGGCTTGCTCCATCCATCCTTCACATTGCCCACTACCACCAGTACCCCAGTCTGTCAATGAGTCCTCCTTTCCTGCACGAAAAGCATTCTAATGTCTTAAGTTTTGCTCAAGTCTCCGTGATTTAGCCTCAGTCTTTTTTTTTTTTTTTTCCTAGACTCTTCTCCCTCTACACCTCCCACAGCTCATTTCTGTAGCTGCAGTGGATTATCTGACCACAGTCCAGGAACAAGTTTTTGCCGGTGCTGGCCCTGAGTACAGAATGTTCTCTGCCTCCCCCTACCCTGCCAAGGCTACCCTCCTTTCCTTTAAGACTCTATATGAGTTCTACTTCTCCCTTAGGCCCCTTCCCCCACTGGCTTTCCTCTCTCTCCACTTTCCCAGGGCATCTTGTACCTCTCTTAGGACACCCTCAGAATCTACTTCCTGTTGATCTTCTACACATGCTTCAATCTCCTTTGCAGGATTGTAAAATGCAGGAGAGCTAGGACCCTTTAGTCATCTTATTCCCCTGTTTGCTGAATGGAAATGATGGTTCTCAGTGTGGCAACTCAGTTTATACCCCCATAAAAGACAGTCAGGAGCTCTGGTAGCATAGTGGCTAAAGCACTTGACTGCTAACCAGAAGGCTGGTGGTTCAAACCCACCAGCCACTCCTCGGAAGGAAGGTTGGGCAATCCTACTTCCGTAGTGATACTGCCTCGGAAACCCAAGGAGGGGTCACTATGAGTCGGGGTCGACTCGACGGCACATAACAACAACAACAATAACAAGAGACAGTCAGCCTCCTGGCAAGCAGAGGAGGGCAGGGCTGTGCATGAGGTGCCTACTGGGAGCCAGTTTGGGCTCTGTGGTGACTAAGCTCTAACGCACTCTCTGACCTACCCTGATGTGGTGTGGCCCTCTGTAACGGGTCTTCCAGCAGCTCAGGCATTGGCCCTCTGCCCTCCTCACTATCACTCAGTGATTTCATCTACTCCCACAGTTTCAGCTAATCCTCCTCACTCTGCTATCTGTGCTGGGAAAATGAGCCCTGGAGAAGTCCCATAGAAGGCGAGGAGTCCTCAAGGGGGTGCCTATGTGGGTGTTCTTTCTCTTCTTCACATACATGCACATGCATTCACACGCCTCCAGGCACCATTAGAGTGACCCCCATACCAGAGACCCACAGGGAATTGGGGCAGCAGTGTGAGAGAAGGCAATAGGAGCTCTCTGCCCGATGATTTGGGAAAAGCTTCCCTTGTCACTGAGGGTTTCCCAAAATAGCAGGAGTCAGCCGGTGCTGTGCTTCCCTTCCCCCACTCCTAGAGCACCCTGCCATAGCTCTCCCATACCCCACACAACAGTGCCAGTGGCAGGCAACGTGGAGACAGAGATAAAGGACAGGCTTTGTGCCCTCTCCCCATCTGGACCCCAGGCTCTGGGTTGATGCCTCTGCTTTGTGATGTATAGCTGTTTGGGGACATGTCTTCTCTGCCCCTAATAGACTGTGAGCTCCTTGAGGGCAGGGACCATGCTTTTGTCATGTTGCCCACTCCCCCATCTCCCTCATCTGTAAGGGGCTAGCATATAGTAGGTGTTTAGTGAATGCACAGTGAAGTATTTTATAAAAGAATGAATGGATGAACCTGGGACAGACTCTTAGGTAAACAGTTGACTATTTCATAGACACTAATAAACTTATAATAATGAGTTTCATAAAGGGCCTGTTCTGTGCCAGACTTAGTTCTGGCTTCTTTACAAGCCTTCTCTCTAAGGCAAGGAAGTATTAGCCTTATTTTTTTTAACTAAACAAACCAGTTGCCAATAAAGTTGTTTCTGACTCATGGTGACCCATGTGTTTCATAGTAGAACTGCATTCCATAGGGTTTTTAATAGCTGTGCTCTTTCAGAAGCAGACCACCAGGCCTGTCTTCCAAGGTGACTCTGGGTGAATTCAAACCACTGAACTTTCAGTAAGTAGCTGAATGCTTAATTGCTTGTGCCACCCACTTGGACCCAGGAATGGAAGCCTCCCAAACTCAAGGTTTTCCATGGTACTACACTATCCTCGCTTGCTGAAAGTGAGGATGACTTGAAGCACTTACTGATGAAGATTGAAGACTACAGTCTGCAGTATGGGTTACATCTCAATATAAAGAATACAAAAATCCTCACAACTGGACCTATAAGCAGCATCACGATAAATGGAGAAAAGATTGGAGTTATCAAAGACATCAGATTGCTTGTTCTACAATCGATGCCAATGGAAGCAGCAGTCAGGACATCAGACGACGTATAGCACTGGGCATGTTGGCTGCAAAGGACCTCTTTCGAGTGCTGAGGAGCAAAGATGTTTCCTTGAGGACTAAGGTGCACCTGACACAAGCCATGGTATTTTCAATCGCCTCATATGCATGTGAGAGTTGGGCAATGAATAAGGAAGACCGAAGAAGAATTGATGCTTTTGAGTTGTGGTGCTGGTGGAGAATGCTGAAAGTGCCGTGGACTGCTAAAAGAACTAACAGATCTGTCCTGAGGGAAGTGCTGCTGGAATGCTCCTTGGGAGCAAGAATGGCAGACTTCATCTCACCCACTTTGGTCAGGTTATCAGAAAGGATCCTTCCCTGGAGAAGGATGTCATACTTGGTAAGGTGGAGGGTCGACGAAAGAGGAGAAGGCCCTCAACAAGATGGATTGACACAGTGGCTGTGGCGATGGGTTCAAGTATAGCAAGGATCTTGGAGCTGGCGTGGGATTGAGAGGTGTTTCATTCTGCTATGTATAGGGTCGCTATGAGTTGGAGCCGACTCAATGGCACCTAACAACAACAACACTATCCTCAAGGAGCTCTAGTGGCATAGTGGGTAAAGTATTTGGCTGCTAATCAGAAGGTTGGTGGTTCAAACCCACTAGCTGCTCCATAGGAAGAAGATGAGGCAATCTATTTCAGAGTTATAGCCTTGGAAACCTTATGGGGGTTACTATGAGTTGGACTTGACTCAATGGCAGTGGGCAGACACTACCCTCGAAAGAGCACTCATGGCACTGTGGTGAAGACATTTGGCTGCTAGCCAAGAGATTGGCAGTTCAAACCCACCAGCCACTCCATGGGAGAAAGATGAGGCAGTCTGCTTCTGTAAAGACGTATATAGCCTTGGAAATCCTATGGGGTTGCTATGAGTTGGAATTGACTCAATGACAGTGAGTTTGACACTACCCTCAGGAAAATTGAATGACCTCTCCCTACACATGGCCGGCAAAGACATTCTAGGATTATTTTAGCATCAGATCAGACAGATGAATGTTAGAAATTCCTGTCTCTCTTATGAGTATTTGTTTTTAAGTAGGAGAAAGCAATCTGTATGGTATGGGAATGGTGTTTGGCTAATGATAACTGAGACCTCAAAAACAAGAGCTTAAACAAGTTAGGAGTGTGTTATTTTCTAATCATGATAATAATAAGTTAAATAACAAAAGTTAAAACTTACATGGTGTTTACTTTGTGGCAGGTGTTGTTGTAAGCTACTTACTCTTGTCCAGTCAGATCCAACTCATAGTGACACCTCCTTGGGTTTCAGAGGCAGTATCTCTATGGAAGTAGATTGCCCCATCTTCCTTCTGAGGACTGACTGGTGGATTTGAACTGCCAGTCTTTTGGTTAGCAGTCAAATGCCTTAAGCACTACACCATCAGAGCTCCTGTTGTAAGCTAATTAGACATAATAACTTACTTGTCATAATAGTAACTTATTTCCAATAACCCTTGGAACAACTTAAGAGGTCGCTGTTATTATTCTTCCCATTATACACACAAGGAAGCCTGGGCAGAGAAATATGAAGCAGTTGGCCTAAGATCAGACAAGTGGAAGGACTCTGGAGGTAGATGATCCAGAGATGATTCTGTCACCTGTCTTTCTCCACCACCATCCTTTTGTTGTTGTTGTTAATTGCTGTGGGGTTGTCTCTAACTCATGTTTACCTAGTTCAAAAATAAATAAAATATGAAAAGGTATATATTGAGAAATCTTGATCATGATGTTGCTGCTTATGTTGTTGCTGCCATTGAGTTGGCTGTGGCTCATGGCAACCTAACACACAAGAGAATGAAATGTTGCCCATCCTGTGCTATCTCCATGATCACCGGCATGTTTCAGTCCATTGTTAACGGCTGTTGTGTCAGTACATCTCATTGAGGATTTCCCTTGTTGTTTTGGCCCTCTATCCATTCATTCTTAGCACATGCCTAGAGGTCATTGACAGTTGTGGATGGCCATTGTAGCCCCAGCTATCATATCTGTGTACCCAGGAGGCAAGAAGAAAAGCCCTTTTAGAGACCTCGCCTGCAACCCCTGCCCAGTGGCTTCCATATACATCTTACTTGCCACCCCTGTCCGCACGGGAACCCAAGAAAGATTTTGAGCAGGACGCATTGACACCCCCAAGGATACAGAGGCTATGTAAGAATAGAAGAAGGCAAAGTGTACACCAAATGTAGGCAGCTGGTAGTGTAACTAAATTCAAAACTCCAATTTGCTTAAGAAAAAAAGAGGAGAAATTTTATTACAAGGATCTGGGAGAGGGGTTGCTTATGGACGGAAAATGTACTCAGATACAGGAAAGGGCTAGAATAGTGAACTGGAAGGCGGTCAGCATCCCAGTGAGTCTTTGCATTCTGTCTCCCATCATGGCTTCTGGACTCTGTCTTCTGATTGGTCCTTCTGATTGTCCGCATGGCAGGCAGAAGATAGCCACCCCTCAGGGCCAATATTTAGGAGTTACAGGTTCCCCTACATTGACCCAACCCAAATTGCCACGAGAGAACATCTGATTGGTTTGCTTTAGTCACATGACTATCCTTGGTCTGACCAGCTGTTGCCAGGGTGGAGGTTACATGATATATATATGGTTTACCCTCTGGCCTGTGGATGGAGGGGAATTAGTTTCCAAAGGTGAAGCATTGTGAGGAGTTAGGAAGACATCCCCTCCCACTATTCTCCTCTTTTCAGTACAGCACCCTCTGTTCTGCTGACATTTGCAAAGCTGCAAGCATTGGCTCATGGAGCTCTGCCCTGATCGTCAGCACCTCCCACCTCCACTCCAGCCCCATTCTCTAATGTTGTTGTTAGCTACTGTGGAATAGGCCCTGACTCATCATGACCCCATGCACAGTAGAATGAAATGCTGCCCAGTCCTGCACCATGTGCCATTCCCACAGTTGGTTGTAGATTGGGCCATTGTGAGCCATAGGATTTTCATTGGCTAATTTTCCCTAAGGCACTTGACTGCTAACCAGAAGGCTGGCTGTTCAAACCCACCAGCCACTCCTTGGAAGGAAGGTTGGGCAGTCTACTTCCGGAGTGATACTGCCTTGGAAACCTAAGGAGAAGTCGCTATGAGTCGCGTCTGACTGGATGGCACATAACAACAATAACGATGACGATTTTCAGAAATAGATTTCCAGGCCTTTCTTCCTAGTCTGTCTTGGTCTAGAAGCTCCACTGAAACCTGTTCAGAGTCAGAGCAACATGCAAGTCTGCACTGATAGGTGGGTGGTAGCTAGGCATGAGGTGCATTGACCAGGAATAGAACCCAGCTCTGTTGCATGGAAGGAGGGATTTCTACCACTGAATCACCAATGCCCCGACTTGCCCTGTTCCTTTTGTTGTTTTGGGCCTACTGGCTCCTCTTGCCAAGAAGTCTCTAAGATGATGACAAAATAGGCTATGCGTGAGCCCTTCTGGGGTTCCTGAAATCAGCCCCTTGGCCACGCACGGATTGGAACGCTGATCTGAGTAAAGGCTTTCCTGCCACCTCTTCAGTTAGCACTCAGTTCCATGCGGTGCAGGCTCTCCACCTCTGTGTGGCTCAGGTTTGTGTGTCTGCATGTCCATCTGCCACTCTGCTCTCTCCCTTTCCCTCTCCCGGAGGAAGGTAATTGAGTAGAAGAGATCCAGGATCCAGGTCCTGCCCTCACCGTCAACCCTTTCTTGCCCCTAGTAATGTTGATGCTTCCTTTCCCTTCTTTTCAAATAGCAGTGCTCTGCTGGGCCGAGGGGGATGCAGTGATGTTAATCTAGCAATTATTGATTCAGGAGGGACTTGGAGGACATATTTACGTAAAAACCATAGTAAGCCTGGAACTTCTGCGGGTGACTTGGATACTTTAGGTGTTGGAGTCTACAGGAAGAAAAGGTGCCCAGGATGAGCTTCTAATTCAGGTCACAGGAGCTCAGGATCTCACCCAGGCCACACCCAGGGCCCAGCCTAACTAGGACCCAGCCTTGGGGGGGCAGGATCTGAGGGTGAGCTCTTGGGGGCAGTGTCAGGCCTGGGCTAGGGAAGCAGGAAGGCCTGGGAAAGGAGTTGTAGGGGCAGGGGGAGGGTTGAGACTAATGAAAGGAGGGCAGTTGTTTTGGAACCTTAGACGGCCTTAGGGGCTGATGGGAGAAAAACCCCAGCAAAAGTCTAAAAAGTGATAGTTGCATTTGCATTGAATATCGCTATTAGGTGGTATATCAGTCAGGGTCCCCACAGGAAACAGGTGGCACACTCAAATTGGGAAATGGGAGGGCAGTTTGATAAAGGAACTGTTTACAAAGCTGTGGGAAGGGGCTTGAGAACCATATGGGATAGTGCATGGTTCAGTGTCACCCCTAACCTAAAGGGAGAAGGGAGGCCTTTGACTCAGTTCAGATACATCAGCATCCTGGGCACAGAGCAGGGAGGAGGACAGAGTGTATCTGGAGGGACAAATAGAAGACATCCAGTACAGGCGTCAAAGGACAAAAAGAAAATTCACCAGTCCCTGTCCCTCTTCTAGAGTATTGTTATTAGGTACCGCAGAGTTGGTTTCAACTCACAGTGACCCCATGTGACAAGTAGAGCTGTCCTATAGGGTTTTCTAGGCTGTAATATTTATGGGAGCAGATCACCTGCAGGTCAATCTGCAAAGCCACTGAGCGGGTTTGAACTGCTAACCTTTGGTTGGCCGCCAAGGGTTTAACTCACAATTGTGCCATCAGGGTGCCTTTCTTCCAGAATGATGTTGTTGTTGTTATGTGCCATAGAGTCAGAACTGACCCATAGTGACCTCTCCTTGGGTTTCTGAGACACTATCACTACGGGAGCAGGTTGCCCAACCTTCCTTCTGAGCAGTGGCTGGTGGGAAGTAGCTTACAGTAATTAGCCACTCGTTGTCTGCTAGTCCCTGTTCTAGGCCTTTTAAAAATATTAAGTCATTTAATCCTCCTGACTCTCCAAGAAGGTAATTTTGTTAGTATAATTCCCAATTTTGCAAATGGGGAAAGTAATGTACAAGAGATTGAGTATTTTTCATATAGTCACGGGAAGTAAGGAGTAGAGCTGGGATTTGAACTTGGGTTTTCCTTCAGAGGGTTGGTCCTACCCTTTTATGCTCCCCACCTCTGTAGCCCTGTCCGAGAAGCCAGGACTCAGTGTCAGGAAGAAGAGATGGGCATCAAAGACAGAACAGCTGTGCCAAGCCCCATGCAGCAGGCAGGACTCAGCCTAGCACCAAGGAAAATTTGTCTGAGTGTGAAGTCACTCCTGGGAGTAAGCTTACTGGCCAACCTTCTCTCTCACATGCCCTCTGCTAAGAGAGATGGAAGGCCAGGCTCTTCTGGGTAAGGATGGAAAATACAGATGTTTGAGCCTGAGGAGAAAGGATTGAATAGGTGCTCTGAGGGACTAATCTCCCGTGGACACAGGAGAGGCGGGGATGAGGAGTGTGCTGCTGGGTGCACTAGTTATGTAGGTCACCTTGATTATTTCCTTGAAGCCTCACAGCAATTCAACAATAGCTATTATCCCCATTTCCCATATATGTGAGGAAACTGAGGCAGGAAGAGAATGATCCTACCGGAATTTTTCAGAACTGAATAAGGTAGTGACAATGGGAAGAGGAGAGAGAGGAAGGTTAGAGCCTTAGAGCTGGAAGAAACCCCAAGGGCCTCTATTCCTCTGGCCCTGCCTCTTAGGGAGAGAACCAATCCCCTGCTGCCCCAGGCCCTGCCTCGGTGGAGGTGATTCTGATTTGATCCCACCCCTGGGTGGGAATCCTAGATCTACTTTTATTTTTCATTTTACAGATAAAGAAAGATGACCTTCATCGAGGTCACTCAGATGGAGGAATCTGAGGGATGGGAGACCAACTGGACTTGATGACACATTGGATGGGCTGGGGAAGGAGAGAGGTGGAAGCTAATTCAGAGATTACAAGTCAGGCTACTAGTCAGGGAACCTGTTAGACCATGTGATATTAGAAGGTCTGGTGAATTACAACTAGTTTTTAAAGGTTTTTTAAAACCTTTTGAAATTTTTATTGAAAAGGTAATGTTTACCTGCTTCACAAATGATAATATATAAAAAGGTATATACTGAGAAATCTTGCTCTTAACTTAGCAACATCATATGTTGTTGTTGCCTTTGAATTGGATCCAACTCATAGTTGGACCTTGTGAACAACAGAATGAAACGGTGCCCAGTCCTGTGCCATCTCCATGAGCGTTACTGTGTTTAAGTCCACTGTTGCCACTGTTGTGTCATTCCATCTCATTGAAGGTTGCCCTCATTATTGTTGGCTTCTACTTTACCAAGTATGACGACTGTCCCACCAGGGAGCCTTTGTCCTTTTCCAGCAATTGATCTTTCCTGAAGATGTGCCCACAGTAAGCAAGTTGAAGTCTCACCATCTTCACTTCTGAGGAGCATTCTGGCTATATTTCTTCTAAGACTTATTTGTTCATTCTTTTGGCAGTCAACGGTATATTCAGTATTCTTTGCCAACACCATAGTTCAAACACATCTTCCTTTTTTCATAATCCAACTTTCACATGCATATGGAAGACCATGGCTTGAGTTATTTTTTCAGTGTATGTTAATGCTAATACAAGCAAATATAAATATATAGTCTTATTTCTACTCTCTTTTAAAAAAGGAAAGGAGCTGTGGTGCCATGGTGGTTAAGTGTTCGGCTGCTAACCAGAAGGTCAGCTGTTTGAACCATCAGCTTCTCCACAAGAGAAAGATACAGCAGTCTGCTTACATAAAGATTTATAGTCTTAGAAACCCTCTGGGCAGTTCTACTCTGTCCTGTATGGTCACTATGAGCCAGAATCACATTGATGGTGGTGTGGTTTTTTGTTTATTTGTTTGTTCAAAAAGCAACCCGGGTAATGCAGTGAGTGGTTAAGTGGCTTGCACACTATCTGAAAGGTTGTTATTGTTATGTGCAGTAACCCCTTTTTGGGTTTCCTAGGCATACTACAGAAGTAGATTGCCCCATCTTCCTTCTGAGGAGTGGCTGGTGGGTTTGAACCGCCAGTCTTCTGGTTAGCAGTCAAGTGCCTTAGGCACTATGCTATCAGAGCTCCTGAAATGTTAGCAGTCCGAATCCACCCAGTAACTCCTTAGGAGAGAAACCTGGTGATTTACTTTCATAAAGATTACATTGAATAGTAATAGTGTAGAAAACCCTATGGGATTTAAAGAGATAGAAAAGCTAATCACCACTTTATGTGGAAAGGAAAGAGACTCCAGATAAGTAAAGTACTTCTAAACAAGAACCAAGTAGGAGGCTTCATACTCCCTGATCCCAAAACCTACCACACAGCCAAAGTAGTTAAAACTGGTACAACAACAGACACATAGACCAATGGAATAGAATTGAGAACCCAGAAGTAAATCCACCCACCTCTGGTCGGCTGATCTTTGGTAAAAGGCCCAAAAGTCATTAAATGGGAAGAGATAGTCTCTGTAACAAATGATGCTGGCAAAACTGTGTGTGTTCATTTGCAGAAAAATGAAACAGGACCCATTTCTCATACCATAGACAAAAACAAAATGAAGATGGATCAAAGACCTGAATGTAAAACCTAAAACAATAAAGGCCATCAAAGAAAAAATAGGGACAAATTTAGAGGCCCTAATACATGGCATAAATATGCTATCAAACATTACTAAAAGTGCAGACACCATAAGACAAAATACATGACTGGGAGTTCCTAAAAATTAGACACTTACAACATAAAAGATTTCACCAAAAGAGTGAAAAGAGAATCTACAGACTGGGAAAAAAAAAACTTAGCAACGACATATCAGACAAGGGGCTAATCTTTAGAATTTATATAAAACTTCAATACCTCAAAAGACCCTAGTACCCTTGTCTGGGAGCAGCAGGCCCTCATAGCCTGGACATTCTGGGGGCTTGGTGTCAGCATGAAGGGCTGGGGAGGGGCATTGCTGGGTCCCTGATGGGGAGGAGTGAGGGAGGAGTAATCCAATTGAAAAATGGTCAGAGGACATGAACAGACACTTCACCAAAGAAGACATTCAGGCAATCACGGGAAGAAGTGCTTGTGATCATTAGCCATTAGAGAGGTGCAAATCAAAGCAACTGTGAGATATCATCTTACTCGAGCACTAATCATAAAGTTCAAAAAAAGCAGAAAACGACAAATGCTGGTGACAGTGTGGAAAGACTTGAAACTTCATATGTTGCTGGTGGGACTGTAAAATGGTACAACCACTGTGGAAAACGGTATCGTGCCTCCTTAAGAAGCTGGAAATGGAAATACCGTAAGATCCAGCAATCCCACTCCTAGATATCTATCCTACAGAAATAAGAGCTGTGACACGAATAGATATATGCTCACCCCTGTTCATCACAGCACTATTCACAATAATAAAAATATGGAAACAACCTAAATGCCCATCAACAGATGAATGGATAAACAAACCATGGTACATACACACAATGGAATACTATGCAATGTTAAAGAACAATGATGAGTCTATGAAACATAACAAGGATGAACCTAGAGGACATTATGCTGAGTGAAATTAGTCAATCACAAAAGGATAAATATTGTATGAGACCACTACTGTAAAAAGTCAAGGATTTCACACAAAAAGAAATATTCTTTGATGGTTACCAGAGGTGGGAGGGAAGGGAGAGTATACTAGAGAGCAGACACACATTAATTTGGTGAAGGAGAAGGGAATATACAATAAGGGAGAGGTCAGCACCTAACTCAAGGAAAGGAATATGCTGGGAGGAGTACAAGAGTTAAAGGCAAAAGAGATAAATGCTAATTCATACACAATCCTGCAATAACAATAATCAATAATCTATGAGTAGATGCTTATAGACAAGCAGCCTAACAGGTGTGGGAAGAAGAATGGGACTTTACCCACAAATATATGTAGATTTGACAGATGATATTTCCACATGTGTATTTACATGTGCTGCAAATATATCCATGAGTATAGTAGAGAGTACGGGAGTCAGAGTTATGAAAACCTCTTAGCCATAACCAAAAACCCTGAGGCAGTGAGTCACTGGGCCTGGGGACTCAGGACCATAGTCTCAGAGAACATCAAGGTCAATTGGCACAACACAGTACACAAAGAAAATGTTCTACATCCTACTTTGATGAGTAGCAACTGGGGTCTTCAAATCTTGTGAGTGGCTATCTAAGGTGCAATTATTGGTTTCTTCCCATCCAGAGAAAAGAAGAATGAAGGGAAAAAAAAAAAAAAAAAAACCTCACTGCCATTGAGTCGATTCTGACTCAGAGCGACCCAGTTTCCAAGGCTGTGAATCTTTATGGAAGCAGATTGCCCCATCTTTCTTCTGTGGAGTGGCTGGTGGGTTTGAACCACCAACCTTTTGGTTAGCATCCAAATGCCTTAACCACTATACCACCAGAGCTCCCGAAGAAAATAAAAGACATATGGAAACAATTAGTCCAGAGGACTAATGGACCATGCGAACCTCAGCCTCCAAGACCCTGGAACAAGAAGAACTAGATGGTGCCCTACTACTACTACCAACTGCTTTGAGAGCAATCACATTAGAAGGTCCTGGATGGGGGGGGGTGGAATGTGGAACAAAACTCTAAATCATAAGAAAGTCCAGACTTACTGGTCAGATAGAGACTGGTGGAACTCATGAGACTGTGGCCATTGGTCACCCTTAGGACCTGGAACTGAGCTTACTCCCGTGGCTCAATTTTCAGCCAAACAGGTCTATAGGGTGAACAATAACTTTTGGAAGGTATACACTCTTTAGAACAATCAACTGTTTGAGATCAACAGGTAAACATTTGCTCAAGGAGAAAGTTCAGAAGGCAGAAAGTGTTAGGACAGAAGAGGAATGGAAATGAGGAACACAGGGAGAAATTGGGAGGAGTGATGTTACATTGATGGGATTGCAATCAATAACATGAAACAAAATAAGTGTGATTTGTTGAATTGAAAATTGCTTTGCTCTGTAAACTTTCACCCAAATCACAATACAAAATTTAAAAGAAACAAAAAAACCCCACTATGACTCAGTTCTACTCTGTCATATGGGATCACCATGAATTGAAAATCAACTAACAACAGCCCCCTTTTATTTATTTATTTATTTATTTATTTAGTATTGTGATTTGGGTGAAAGTTTATAGAGCAAATTCATTTTCCATACAGCAGTTCATACATGTTTTGTCTCCTGGCATTGACTGCAATTCCCCACAGTGTAACAGCTCTCTTCCCACTTCTTCCCTATAGTTACCTCTTCTGTGTGCCCTTCCCTCCCATGCACTCCTGCTCCCTGAGCTGTCTCCCTGTGCAAATACTGCCCTTCTGTTCTCCCATGATTGATCACTCCAAGGAGTGTGTCTACCTGATGTAAATGTTCACCCCATAAGTTTGTCTATTGTTTGGCTGGAAGTCATATGTGTAAGTTCAGTTCCAGACTTGAAGGGTAACTAGGGGCCATAATCTTGGGGTTCTCACTAAGCGCTGTCAGACCAGCAAAGCTCGTTATTTTTTTTATGATTTTGAGTTTTTTTTCCATGTTGCTCTCCCACTCTATGCAGGACTCTTGCACCGATCCCCCTCTGAGTGGAACCACCCTCATTTTTACACAAAAGGTAGCATGCTCTGTACACTCTTCTGGACCTTGCTTTTTTCACCTAATATACTCTGGAGATCTCTCCATATGAAAGCCTAGAGAAATCCCCTGTTCTTTTCTACAGCTGAATAGTATTCCATTATGAAGATGTACCATAGTTTATTTAAGCAGTTTCCTGTTGTGGAGAGTTAGTTGTTTCCTGTCTTCTGTTACTTCAAAAAACGCTCCAATGAATAGTCTTGTACATGAGTCAATTTGCACATGTGTGGGCACCACTGGAATCTAGTATTGCTTCTCAGCTATCTGTGGTGCTGGAGCAGCTTTTCTTTCTTTTTTTTTTCCTGTCAATTTACAATCTGTCACATATGAATAATTATGTGAAACTCAATAAAAATAAATCACTAAAGAACTGAATTGGAAAAAAATGCAATAAACAAAAACCCAAATATTTTATTAAATTTGTTGTTGTTGTTAGCTGCCGTCGAGTCATCTCCGACTCATAGTGACCCTATATACAGAAGAACGAAACACTGCCCAGTCCTGTGCCAGCCCCACGGTCCTTGCTATGCCTGAGCCCATCGTTGTAGCCACTGTGTCAATCCACCTTGTTGAAGGACTTCCCCTTTTTTGTTGACTCTCCACTTTACCAAGCACAAAATCTTTCTCCAGAGAAGGTCCCTTCTGACAACATGACCAAAGTAGGTGAGACAAAGTCTGGCCATTCACTTCCAAGGAGCAGACTGGCTGCCCTTCTTCCAGGACAGATTTGTTAGTTCTTTTAGTAGTCCTTGGTACTTTCAGTATTCTTCGCCAACAGTACAACTCAAAAGCATCAACTCTTCTTTGGTCTTCCTTATTCATTGTCCAGCCTTCACATGCATATGAGGCGATTGAAAATACCATGGCTTGGGTTAAGGTGCACCTTAATCTTCAAGGAGACATCTTGCTCTCAACACTTTAAAGAGATCTTTTGCAGCAGATTTGCCCAGTATAGTATGTTGTCTGATATCTTGACTGCTGCTTCTATTGGTGTTGAATATAGAACCAAGTAATATGAAGTCTTTGACAACTTCTGTCTTCCCCATTTATCATGATGGTGCTTATTGGTCCAGTTGTGAGAATTTTTGTTTTCTTCTATTGAGGTGTAATCCATACTGCAGACTGTAGTCTTCAATCTTCATCAGTAAATGCTTCAAGTCTTCTCACTTTCAGCAAGCAAAGTTGTGTTGTCAGTGTATTGCAGGTTGTTAATGATTCTTCTTCCAATCCTGATGCCATGTTCTTCTTCATATAGTCCAGTTTCTTGGAGTATTTGCTCAGCACACAGATTGAATAAATATGGAAAAAGGATACCACCGTGATGCACTGTGTTCCTGATTTTAAACCATGCGACATCCCATTGCTCTGTTTGAGCAACAGCCTTATGATCTATGTACAGGTTCCTCATGAGTACAAGTAAATGTTCTGGAATTCCCATTCTTCTCAATGTTATCCATAACCTGTTATGATCCACACAGTTGAATGCTTTTGCATAGTCAATAAAATACAAGTAAACATCTTTCTGGTATTCTTTGCTTTCAGCCAAGATCCATCTGACAACAGCAATGATATTCCTTGTTCCATGTCCTCTTCTGAATCCAGCTTGTATTTCTGGAAGTTCTCTGTCAATATACTGGTGCAACTTTTTTTGAATTATCTTCAGTAAGACTTTACTTGCATGTGATATTAATGATATTGTTTGATAATTTCCACCTTCTGTGGGATCACCTTTCTTTGGAATGGGTACAAATATGGATCTCTTCCAGTCAGTTGGCCAGGTAGCTGTCTTCCAAATCTCTTGGCATAGCTGAGTGAGTGCCTGCAGCACAGCATCTGTTTGTTGAAACATCTCAGTGGGTATTCCATCAATTCCTAGAGCCTTGTTTTTCACCAATTCCTTCAGTACCATTGGTTCTCGATCATATGCCACCTCCCGAAAAAGATGAAAACCAACCAATTCTTTTTGGTATGGTGACTCTGTGTATTTCTTCCATCTTCTTTTGATGTTTCCTGCATTATTCAATATATTGCCCATAGAATCTTTCAATATTGCAACTCAAGGCTTAAGTTTCCTCTTCATTTCTTTCAGCTTGAGAAATTCCTAGTGTGTTCTTCCCTTTTGGTTTTCTAACTCCAGGTCTTTGCACATTTCGTTATCGCAATTGACTTTGTCTTCTCAAGCTGTTCTTTGAAATCTTCTGTTCAGCTCTTATATCTTTTCATTTCTTCCATTTGTTTTATCCATTCAAGGGCAAGTCTCTGGCATCCACTTTGGTCTTTTCTTCCTTTCCTGTCTTTTTAATGACCTCTTGTTTTCTTAATGGATGATGTTCTTGATGTCATTCCACAAGTCCTCTGGTTTTCGGTCACTGGCGTTCAAAGCATCAAATCTATTCTTTAGATGGGTCTCTAAATTCAGGAGGGATATAATCAAGGTCATATTTTGGCTCTCATGGACTTGTTTCAATTGTCTTCCGCTTCAATTTGAACTTGTATATGAGCAGATGATGGTCTGTTCCACAGTCTGCTCCTGGCCTTGTTTTGGCTGAAGATGATGAGCTTCTCCATCACCTCTTGCCACAGATGTAATCAATCTGATTCCTACATGATCCATCTGGTGAAGTCCACATGTATAGCCACCATTTGTGTTGTTGAAAAAAGGTATGTGCAATGAATAAGTCGTTGGTCTTGCAAAATTCTATCATGTGATGTCAGCATTATTTCTATCTCCAAGGCCTTATTTTCCAACTACCCATGATTCCTCTTTGTTTCCAAATTTTGCATTCTAATCACCAGTGATGATCAACACATCTTGATTGCATGTTTGGTCAATTTCAGACTGCAGAATTTGGTAAACATCTTCAGTTTCCTCATCTTTGGCTTTGGTGGTTGGTGCATAAATTTGAATAATAGTAGTACTAAGTGGTCTTCCTTGTAGGCATATGGATGTTATCCTATCACTGACAGCATTGTTCTTCAGGATCAATCTTGATAAATTCTTTGTGATGATGAATGCCATGCTATTCCTCTTCAATTTGTTGTTCCTGGCATAGATCATATGGTTGTCCAATTCAAAATGGCCAAAATTAGTCCATTTCAGCTCACTAATGCCTAGGATATTGATCTTTATGCATCCCGTTTCATTTTTGAAAACTTCCAATTTTCCTAGATTCATACTTCGTACATTCCATTTTCCAGTTTTTAATGGATGTTTCAGCTGTTTCTTCTCATCTTGAGTCATGCCACATTAGGAAATGGAGATCCTGAAAGCTTTACTCTATCCACGTCATTAAGGTCGGCTCTACTCTAAGGAGGCAGCTCTTCCTCAGTCATATTTTGAGTGTCTTCCGACCTGTGGGGCTCATTTTCCGACACTATTTTGGACAATGTTTAGGGCTAGTCATAAAGTTTTCTAGTAATATATTAGACAGTGTTTCACTTCTATTCATAAAGTTTTCACTGGCCAGTTCTTTGAGAAGTGGATGGTCTCTTCCTTCTTCTGAGTCTGTCTTAGCAACTACCACAGTATGACAAACTGATAGACAGGTTTGTCTCCCTTAGCTGTTCCAAACCACTCCGCTCGCTTCCTTCCCAACCCCCCCAGAGATATCTGCCTCTAATGATTAGATTTAATAGGCATAAAGTCACTATTAAATTACTATAAAAGTTTTTACACACTCTCAAATTTCTACACGTATCATGGAGTTGTTACAGTTTGGAGGTGGACACTTGTCCATGAACCACACTTGGAGTAGCACTGTCTAAACCAAAAATCAGCTGCTGCCCAGTCAGTTTTGACTCATGGAGACCCATGTGTGTCACAGTAGACTGTGCTCTGTAGGGTCTCAAGGATGCGACCTTTTAGAAGCAAATTTCTGTGTGGGTTTGAAGCACCAACCTTCAGTTTGCACCACCCAGAAATGCCCAGAAATTAGATTACTAGGTCAAAGGTAAATAAATGCATGTGTAATACTGTCAAATACGATCATATCCCCTCTACGGAGATTATACCATTTTGCATACCACCAACAACATATGAGTGTCCCTTGCCCCACAACCTCATCAAAAGAGTGTGTAGTCTAGCTTGGATTTTTGATCAGCTGCTAGATGAAAAGTAGTATTTCAGTCTGAGTTTAATTTACATTGCTTTTATTATGAGTGAGAATAAGAATAAGCATTATTCATAATTTTAAGCCCCATTTGTAGTTATATTCCTTGCACATTTTTCCTAATGGATTGTTCCTTCTTGATCCCTGGGAATTTTTTATATATTTGGAATATTAGCCTATTGCCTGTGGTATGATTTGCAAATATTTTTTTCCAGTTTGTCATTTGCCTTTTGATTTTGCTTGAATTTTGTTTGCTTTCTTCTGGGGCACGCAGAAGTTTGCAATTTTTATGTAGTCAAATTTTTCTATCTTTTCTTTTATGGTTTTTGCATTTTGAGTTATAGCTCTCCACTCCAAAGTTAAAAAGGATTCTGCTTATATTTTCTTCTAGTATTTTTATGTTTTATTCCTAATATTTAAATCTTTTAGGCATTTGGAGTTTATCCTAGTATAAGGTCTGATTGTGGATCCAACTTTATCCTTTTACAAATGGATACCCTTTTCTCTCAACTCCATTTATTAAATGGTCTCTAAGATTCCACCTTTACCATCAAAGCTAATTTTAAACCATTTGGAACCGTAATAGAAAAAGCCCTGTAATTTGTTAGTTTTGCCCAGAATACCATTACACGGAAAATTAGCTTTCATGATATAATCTATAATTTTTGGACTATTAGAGCAAACTCTAAAGAACACAAATAAAATACTAAAAAACCAAACCCACTGTCATCAACTCAATTCTGATTCATAACGACCCTATAGGACAGAGTAGAACTGCCCCATAGGCTTTCTAAGGCTGTAAATCTTTATGGAAGGAGACTTTTCATCTTTCTATTGTGGAGTGGCTGGTGAGTTCAAACCATGGACCTTTAGGTTAACAGCCGCATGCTTTAACCACTATGCTACCAGAGCACCAGTAAATAAAATACTAATTTACTTAAAAAGAAAAACCTCTGTGGGGCCACTGACAACCACGAGGAAATTGTGAGTAGTGGGCACTGAAAGTGGGAGCACTTGGTGAGACTGAGTGTTTGCATTGCAGGTCTTCTCCCCAGCCTGCCTCCAGAAGCTAGGACTGCAGAGGGGCCACACCATGGTGGTCCCAGGACCCCTGGCTGTCACCCTGTTGCTGCCCAGCCTCATACTGCTAGTGTTCCACCTCTCCAGCTCCCAGGACATCTCCAGTGAACCCAGCAGTGAGCAGCAGCTATGCACCCTGAGGGAGCACCCCATCGTGGCCTTTGAAGGTGAGAGTCACCTCCCACTCAATACTTTTCCCACATTGAATGCACCCTGAAGGAATTAGTCCAGATCTCAGCAGGGTCTTTCTGACTGTTGGAAGTCCCTGGAACATTCATTTCCTGTAGGGTACTGAGACACTTCCTCTGGGGATAGATGTTTTAAGAAGGATGAGGAGTGATGAGTTGGAGGGGTCAGAATTTAGTCTCCACATGATTTATTCAGCCCCTTCATCCATGTTTATCTGGAGGGAGAGGCATTCTTTCTGTGGGACACCTTTGCTAAAGAACAAAGTTGTAGAAGCTTGGTTGGAGGTGGGCCAGGAGTTGGTTGTAGTCTCACCGCTAGCTCTTCTGGAAGCATTGGCTTCCCTGAAAGGAAAATGAAGATGACTCACTCATTAGGAAGTGCTTGGAGGTCTCCATAAAGCTGTCTGTTGCTCTAAGACAGCTGAAGGAATGTCCTTCTTTGGGATCCTGGGAGCTCCCAGGGAAAGGGGCCCTGGTGACTAATAACTCCTTCTGTTTGTCAAGGGAATGCGTTAGGTGTGTCCTATTAAAGTGTTTCCCAAACTGGGATTTGTAGATTGCTGGGCATATTCTGAGGGGAACATAAATTCTCTATAATAATTTCTAAAATTAGCATGTCAATCTCTTTTAATGATAATCTATCACCTTTTAATCAGCTTGAAGGGCCCTGGTTCTGACAGGATCACATTGGTAGCATGTACTAGCATCTGCACGTGCAGTCTCAGGAGTCCCCGGGTTCTTAAGCCTGACCAACACTGTCCTATTTGGAATCTCTTCATAATAACTCTAGGAGGCAGGCAAGGCGAGAACTATCACTGCCTTTTACAAATGGGAAAACTGAAGCATAGAAAATCAGAGAGACTGGTCACAGCCAGGCCTTGACATTGGTCTCCTAACCCCACAGCCAGTGCTGTTTCCACAGTACCCATGGCAGAGTGATCAGGTGCCTCTGATGGGGTCTTTCACCCACCCTCCTGTACCCTAGTTGGGAGACATGCTGTCCCTCCCATCAGGAAAGATGGAAACCTGAGCCGAAAAGGAAATCAAGAGTCAGAAACGCATAGGATTATTTTGGGGGGTGGGATATGCATAAGAGTTGGGGCTTACTAAGTGAGGAGCCTGAGAGTGTTCTGGAAGTATGGAGTTCCCAGCTGTGGGAGCTAGCTCCTGTCTCTGTGAGGAAGGTTGCCAACTGTCTTCTCCATGTTGTCTTGTTTGAGCTGGCATCCAGGGCTTTGAAGGCTTAAATGGATTAAAGTGAATTAGCAATGTCCTTAAGCCTACAAAACATGCACACACCCTCAGACTTCTGATGACTCCTGGAGTGCTGATGGCTGTCCCTGAGGGTACAGAAGAGGGAGTCCTTAGGGCTGTCCTCTTCATGCTGGGGGCCCCTGTGACAGACAGCTCCTAATGAAACATTTCCTCTCAGGGGCTTTGCTGGGGGCAGTATTCCCTTGGCTGACTGTGGGGGCAGAGGAACCCCTGTGCCCCAGCCAGGCTGGCCTATATTGGGCACATTGGGCAGGTGTGGGGTGCAGGAGCTGCTGCTTAGGTACCTGGGCTCCTTGAGGCCATTGTTTTTTAATTATTGTTGTGATATATATATATCAAACATTTGCTAACTCAACAATTTTTATATGTGTAATTCAGTGACATTGATTATGTTCATATTATGCAACCATTCAATATAATCTCCTTGAGGCCGTTTTTGCTGTTCAGATGAGAATCACTTGAATGACACTGATTCCCTCCCCACCTTCTTTCAGAATGAAGGACTGAGGCTCAGATTGACAACAGTGATTAATATCAAGTGACCAATTCTTCCTATTTTGCTTGAATCATCTCTGCTTGTCTTCCTGAGCTCTGCACTCCTCACCCCTTCTCCTTTCTAACAACTTTGGGTTTTCCTGTCCATTCACTAGATTTTTACTGGGCCCTGCTTGACACCAGGCACAGAACGGGACACTGTGGGGTCTCAGAGGTGAACAAGAACTTTTTGTGAGCACTCGATTATCTCCTGTTGTTTATTAAATGTCCCTGTGACTTCCTTTGTCCCCAGTGCAGTGGGTCCTGCACTAGGACCAGGACTCTTGTCTCCCACATCCCTTAGCACTGCTGAGCACACAGTAGGGATTCTGTTCATGCTGGATGATTGACTATGCTCAGAGTGATGGCTGTTCCGGGGAAGTTGCCATAAATTTAGCACAGCACCAACCTTCTGCTTCCAAGATTCCGTCAGATGTTACTCTATTTCTAACTGCTCTGTAGGCTTCTAACCATGTAGCTGTGATTTTTCTCTCTCCCGACACCTGACTGATCTGTGAATAACCCCTAAATACCCTAGAGGAGCTGCCAGTTGCAGAATCTGACAGACGTTTTCTGTTTGGTAAGGTTAAATTTCCTGCTATGGCTTCGTTTCGGGGGGGCCACCCGTGTTTGTTTTTGGCCTGTGGATTATTCCATTTGCCACGGAGTTACCATTCTAGGTGGCAGAGAGAAGCCAGTCTGGAGTTAAATATCGGCAGTGGTTAATCCACAAAGTGGGTAATTGAATTGACTATAATTAAAATCACAGGCGCGTCATGGAGAATGTCATTTTTTCTCTTAAAGTCGCCGTCCAAAGCCTCCGCTGCACACGGTGCTTGGAACGTGCTTGGTGTTTTAAAGAAAGCCTTCCCTCTGGTCCCCTTTGCCTGTTTAATAAAAGGAGGCTGGCTCCTTTCCCAAGATGACTCCCCCAGGATCACCGTGCTGTGCCTGACTGCCTTGCTCTCCCCCCTCATACCCCACCTTGCCCACTCCTCGCCCCTTCCCCATGGCCATCTCTTCAGGGCTAGAGGGGCAGAAACTGGGAGGAGCTACCACCCTCCACTCCCCTCACCCCCACCACCCCATCGTCAGCCCATCTCCTGCCCTGTTTCCTCTTGCCCTCCCTTCTCATGAAGTACCCTGAATAAAGACTGAGCTGAGAAGCCCCCAGGTGGAGTTTCTCCTGGAATTTGCTGCAGACCAGTCATGCTACCTCTTTTCTCATTCAGTTGCCCCCATCTCAGATACCCATATTGGAAGAAAAGGGGGAAATTAAAATGTTACCTAATTGTTACTGTTGGGGAGCGCCCAGTTTGATAGGAGCAAGCAAGCCGCTCACCACCCCACTTCCACCATACATACTCAGAAAATGAGCACATTCTGAGTAACAATAGCACACAATGTGATTGGAACAGAAAGGGTAGAGAGGATATGGAACAAAATAATGATCAAGTGAAGAGGTTATAAGCAATGGAGGCTTCCTGGAGGAGGAGGTCCTTTACTTTAATCTCTAAGGTACCAGGATTTCTGAGTGGCCCTGAGGTCAGATAAAAAACAGTCCACCCCTGACTCTAGATACTCTCCTTATACCTGATATTACCCAGACAACATCAAGGCTATGTGACGTTCTTGCCAATCTATAGTCACCTGCTGGGGGCAGAGGCAGGCCCAAAGGGTTTGCTTCATTTTGCTGCAGAATTTCTTCCTTAAGTCATGCATATCACAATTTTCTGAAAAACATCCAACTCTCAAAACCTCCAGTTCTCTAGGGAGCGATTAAGTGTTTGCCTGTCGTGCAGAAATGAAGGGCTGCTTTTACTCTGTAGTGAAGGGATAATGAGCAATGATTTATTTCCTTTGGATTGCACATACACGCACGCACATGCACACACTTCTCCCTCTCTCTCTCTCTCTCTCTCTCTCTTTCTCTCTCATGTACACACACTCCTGGGCCTTCTGTGAGCTGGTCACGAATGTATCAGGAGAAAGCAACTGTGCCTTGTTGATATGAAAGTTTCTCTGCCCTGTGGCTTTCTCATTACTGATGCCAGTTCCCTCCCATCCATGAGTCAGAGGCTGAGAGGGAGTTATTAGGGGGCTGCAGACCAACACGGGAGAATGGGTCTCCAGGTAGAGTGAAAGGGGAAATCAGCTGGGTGCTGTTCTCCAGAGGCATCCTCTCTAGACACCTTTCCTCACCCATCCAGAGGGCTGTGACGTCTCCCCTCTGTGTCACCCAGTCCCTGTGAAAGCCTTCAGCCTTGGCTAGGAAGAGTCTTCCTTGGAGACAAGGATAAATCCTGACCTCCCACCTCCCTGCCTCCTACTTCTGTGGAGCCTATTTGAAGACCTGTTTTTCGGGGTGCTAGACTGAGCCTGGATATCCAAGGAACAAGATCTTTCCTGTTCTCCAGAGCAATTGTTAGGCTATCTGCCGCAAGGTGGGGGCAATGCTAGTGGTAAAGTATGGGAGTCCTTACTCCTGGCCTGAGCAAATCCAGGAAGACTTCTTGGAGGAGGCCGGATGAGAATGGAGTTAATAGAAACTTCTATCGAGAGAGAACAGAGGTGCAAAGGTTTGCAGGCTCTCATGGGATGGACTTGGGGAAGTGCATGGTGCTCTGGTTTATGTGGGTGGGGTAGAGAGTTTGCAGAGGGATTTAAAAGGTGAAGCATCATATTTTTCTCCAATCAATCACTAAATTAAATAAACATCTTACATGTTCCAGGCATTTGACTTGGGAGGAAAGTTGGGCTAAAATGTAAAGGCCTTATAAATCACAAGAAGTTTGTTTAGGCTTTTTCTGGGAGCAACTGGGAATGATTGAAGAGTTCTAAACAGGAGAGTGACATAACCAGATTTGCATTGTAGAAAGGTTTTTCTGGTTGTCATGAAGGAAGTGGGTTGTAGAGGGCAGGAATACAAGCCAGGAGATCAGTTAGGAGTCTTTTGACACTGGTCCAGGCAAGAGATGTTAGTGGCTTAGATAGGAGGGTATGGAAAGGGAAAAGTGGATGGATTTCAGAGACAGTTTGGAGGTAGGACAGACAGGATTTGCTGGTGTGTTCAATGTGGCTGGTGAGGATCTGGGAGGAGTCAAGGACAATTCAGGCTTCCCTTTGGGCAGCTGGGGGAGGTTGGGGCCCTTCTTTGCATTGAGGAATATGGCAGGAACTGTGATGCACTCACCCTCACCCCACTCAGGTCACATAGCTGGCTAGAGACAGAGAAGGGCACTTCATTCACCCTGACTTCACCCCTTCCATTCCCTGGTGTGATGCTGGTGCAGCTGGGAGCCCTGGTCAGACTCAGTAACCTAATGGTTGCCTCTCCTCCTTTAGATCTGAAGCCATGGGTCTCTAACTTCACCTATCCTGGAGCCCGAGATTTCTCTCAGCTTGCCCTGGATCCCTCCAGGAACCAGCTCATTGTGGGAGCCAGGTAATGAGGTCATAGGAGGGTCCGGGCCAGGATAGGGGGGTGCTTTAGAATTGGGCAGAGGGGGTACTATTTGGGCAGACCTGTGTCCTGGACCTGTGTTTACTCTGCCAAGCCCTCTCTGTGTCAGTGTCCCTCACAGAAGGAAGAGTGTGGTGGTTGGGTGGGAGTGGGGGTGGACCCCCAGACCTCTGGATCTCAACAAGCCAACTTCAGTGGTTGGCAGTTATTGAGAGGAGGGGCACCTGCCGGCTACCTCTCACCTCCATCCCTGCCAGGCTGTGGGGACCTGCCAGGTGGGAGTCCTCCCTGAGAGCTCCTGGCAGAGAAGATACCCAGGAGCCCCCTGCTGGCTGGCTGGACATCTGCACCTGGGGACAGCCAGGTGCAGTGTGCTCCTTTTATGAAAGACCTCACTTCCCTGTTGCCTGATCCCCTTTCGACCTACTGTCTGAATCTTGAAGGAGCCCTGGTGGCACCTGGTGGCACAGTGGTTAAGTGTTTGACTGCTAACAGAAAGGTTGGCACTTTGAACCCACCAGCTGCTCCATGGAAAAAGATGTGGCAGTTTACTTCTGTAAAGTTTGTTGTTGTTGTTGTTGTTGTTATGTGCTGTCGAGTCAGACTCGACTCAAAATGATGACCCCTCCTTGGGTTTCTGAGGTGGTATCACTACGGAAGTAGATTGCCCAACCTTCCTTCCGAGGAGTGGCTGGTGGATTTGAACTGCCAGCCTTCTGGTTAGCAGTCAAGTGCCTTAGGCACTATGGTACCTGAGCTCCCTCTGCAAAGTTTACAGCCTTGGAAACCCTATGGGCAGTTCCACTCTGTCCTATAGACTGACTATAAGCCAAAATTGACCCGATGGCAATGGCATGGGTCCAGATCCCATATTCAACAATATTTCTCTCTAGGGAGCACTTGCGGAGACTTTATGGAGTGGAGTAGAAGGAGGTAATTGCTTACAAAAATCATAGACCAGCAGATCTGATAGGGAAAATGACTTAAAGATGGTCTACTCCAGTGGGTCTCATAGTGTAGTCCTGGACCAACAGTACTAGCAGGACCAGCATCACCTGGGAACTTGTTTGAGATGCAAATTCTTAGGCTCTACCCTAGACCTAGGGAGCTCTGGTGGTGGAGTGATTAAGTCATTTGGCAGCTAACCAAAAGGTCGGTGGCTTGAACCCACAAGCCAGTCCACGGAAGAAAGATGGGACAGTCTGTTTCCATGAAGGTTTACAACCTTGGAAACCCAGTGGGGGTTGCTGTGAGTTGAAACCCATTCAGTGACAGTGAGTTTGGTCTTTCTGGTTGGACCCTAAACCTACTGGATTAGAAACTCTGGGAGTGGGGCCCAGCAATCTGTGTTTTAACATGCTGTCCCAGAGATTCTGATGCGCACTTACATTTGAGAATCACTGGTCTAATCCAGCTGCCCTAACTTTAAACGTGAAGAAGTAGTGGACCTGAGGAGGGAAGATGACCTTCCCAAGATTGCATAACAAAATGACAAAAGAATATAGGGACTAGAACCTAGGTCTCCTAAGCCTGGGACTAATGTTCTTTCTGCTATATCAGTATTATCAACTTTGACTATATTGGTCTTTTTTAGAAGCTCTCCAACACAGAGGTTCTGATTCAGCTGATCTGGGGTTAAGGAAAGAGGGGCAGGCTGTCACTTTTGGGGTGTGCCATGTAGCTGACTGTGCTTCCCTTTGTGTCTCCATGCCTTCATTTGCTGTATGAAAAGAAGATAAGTAAAGGAAAGAGCCCTGTTCAGATAGGCTGGATTGGTCTTGACCTTTGAGGCTCATTTTCCCCATCTGTAAATTCTGGACCATAGTCCCTATGCTATCAGTCTCACAGGGTTGTTGTGATGCTAGAGCTGTAAGCATTTTGAAATCTGTGAAAGGGAATAGACATTTGGCACCTGCTATGTGCCAGAAACTATAGTATGCACCGTAAAAACCAAACCAAACTCATTGCTATAGAGTCAATTTTGACTCATAGTGACCCCCATTGAGTTTCTGAGGCAGTAAATCTTTTCAGAAGTAGATTGTCCAGTCTTCCTTTTATGGAGTGACTGGTGGGTTTGAACTGCCATCCTCTGGTTAGTAGTCAAATGCCTTAGGCACTGAGCCACCAGAGCTCCATATGCACCCCACATGTAGCAAATCATCCACTCATCACTGTAACTCCAAGAGGTGAGTTCTGCGGTTATCCCCATTTTATCCGTTCTATGCTGAGCAAATAATCCAAGAGGCTGGACTATATGAAGAAGAAAGTGGCATCGGGACTGGAGGAAGAATCATTAGCAACCTACGATACGCTGACGACACAACTTTGCTTGCTGAAAGTGAAAGTGACTTGAAGTAATTACTGATGAAGATTGAAGACTACAGTCTGCAGTATGGATTACATCCCAATATAAAGAAAACAAAAGTCCTCACCACTGGATCTATAAGCGGTATCACGATAAATGGAGAAAAGATTGAAGTTGTCAAAGACTTCACATTGCTTGGTTCTACAATCAACGCCAAAGGAAGCAGCAGTCAGGACATCAGAAGACATATAGCACTGGGAAAATCAGCTGCAAAGGACATCTTTCAAGTGCAAAGATGTCTCCTTGAGGACTAAGGTGCACTTGACATAAGCCATAGTATTTTCAATCACCTCATATACATGTGAGAGCTGGACAGTAGATAAGGAGGACCAAAGAAGAGTTGATGCTTTTGAGTTATGGTGTTGGCGAAGAATGCTGAAAGTACCACGGACTGCTAAAAGAACTAACAGGTCTGTCCTGGAGGAAGTGCAGCTGGAATGCTCCTTGGAGGAAGGCGAGAATGGCCAGACTTCGTCTCACCTACTTTGGTCATGTTGTCAGAAGGGGCCATTCGCTGGAGAAGGATGTCATGCTTGGTAGGGTGGAGGGTCAACAAAAGAGGGGAAGGCCTTCAATGAGATGGATTGACATGAGATGGATTGACACGGTGGCAGTGGCAATGGGCTCAAGTATAGCAAGAATCATGGAGCTGGCTCAGGACCAGGCGGTGTTTCTTTCTTCTCTGCTATGAGTCAGAGATGACTCAGCGGCACCTAACAACAACAACAACATGGGTCTGGAAACTGAGGCCATGAAAGTTTAAGTTACTTGATTATGGTCAGGCTGCTCTTCCTGGAGCTTCCCTTCACAATTTAGGTATAAACAGTGGTTATTGTTTTCTGTATCTGGAGGCTTTCCCACACATTGGGGGAGGCATACCTTTTCCTGGGACCTTGAGCCTGGCTGTGCTATCAGATAGTTGATGGAGGAAATTAATCCTCCATCATCCTCTGTGATCACTCATACTCCTTGGAATGAACGTAGTCTGTCCTCAGCTTCTTTCTTCTGCTCCTTTCTCTAGGTCACTTTCCTTCATCCTCTTCTGCTTCAACTTTTTTTTCCTGACCCCCTTGGACCTCTGGAATTCAGGCTGGAAATTTTGTGCTCATTCTTACCCCGCCTTGCTCTGTGAGGGGTTGAGAGCAGATTGAGTGAAAGATATTTCTCTCTATTCTCATCTCCCAGAAGAACAGACTGTGAGGTTGTGATGAATGATTTTTGATGGGTTAAAAATGAATTAAGTGATGCAATGTTTCCCCTAATTTTTTAAAGCTGTGAGCAGATGCCTGTGTTACCTGAGCAGACAGCTGGGGCAAAGCCCTAAGCCTGAGTCCATCTGCCCCAGCCAGAGGGACAGGGTGGGGAAGCTTTTCTAAGGATGTGGGGAAAGGGGAAAAGCCGGGAAGGGTCAGCAGAGACCTGGAGCCAAGATCACCAGTGAGGCCCGCTCAGCCACAGGACAGTGGAGAAGCAACATGGGGCTGACCTGGAGCCAGAGCTGGGGAAGAGAAGTCCCCCGGTCTGAGGTATCTCTTTCAGGCCCCTGGCAGGCCCTTGGATTCAATCAACAGGCCCCCTCCTTTTCTTTCCGGCCCACTCCATAACCTTTCCCTTGATTCTTTTCTTAGCATAGCTGAGGTAGGCCAGAACTTTCTAAAAGAATTGCTCCTAAAATTTCAGAAACCAAAAGAGGAATAGCCAAAGAAGATATAAGAAAGAAAGAAAAAGAATTCTTAGGGGCAACCAAGACTTTGTATCTGGTTGCCATTGATAAAGCCTTGTAATGTACCATTTTTCCTTCTCCAACCTTCTTTGAAATAAGGAAGACAGGCATTAGTTTCTGCATTTTACAGACACAAAAATTAAGGCTTTCTGAAGGTCTCATCAACAAGTGGCGGAGCTGGGATTCTCACAGTCTCTACTGCGGAGTCTACATTGTGAACTTCTCTGAGCTTCAACCAGGTGGCTCTGCCATCTTCAAGACTCCGGGGCCTACGTACAGTAGCCTTCCAGCTCCAGGGCACATACACAGCCATTTCAGCAGAGCCCTGACTGTTTATTGCTCAATAACCCTCAGCTGTTTTTATTAGTATTATTATCATCATCATTATTATTTAAGACTTTTGAGCAGCAGGCCAATGTGATGAAAACTGTGTTTGAGGAAGATACATCTGGCAGCCTGATGCAGGTTGGACTGTGAGGGAGACACCACGAGGTGATGGTTGGGGTCATCTGGCCAAGAGGAGATGGGGTAGACCGGGGAGGTGGCCATGGGAAGGTATGACCCAGAAAAGAAGGCTGATCCAGAGTTACTGACTGCAGCAGAACTACAGGAGATAAGGAGACAAACAGGACCCTAGGGGCCCACACCTGGGAATCTGGAGAGATGGCTGGTCTGTGTGATCAGGGGAAAGTGGGCCAGGGTGGTAGGCAGGGCAAGGAGGGGTATGGCCTGACTAGGTCTCTGGAGGAGCTTGGCGAGGCTTTAAGGTGAACAGAAATAGGACCCATAGTTGTGGAGGTGTGGGTGGGGCTCTCCTTGTGCTTGCTGGGATGGCCAGGAGTAGAGACAGCACTGCCTTAGGGGTTAGACAAGTGTGGGCTTTAACCCCCACTGCTTCACTCACTATCTCTGTGATTGGACTAATTACTCAACCTCTTGGTGCCTGTTTCATCTATAAAATGAAGTTTTTTCTGCATCTATTCCCAGGGTTGCTAGTGGAGATAAAGCTGCTCCCCAGGAGTCAGCCCACTGTAGGCTTCTGCAAGATTTGACACCTAAGGCCTGCACCCCACAAACCAGGAGCTATTTCCTGGAGTCCTGCCTGAAGAACCAGCTTGACTTCTCATTTTGCTTCTGTTTTCACAGGAACTACCTCTTCAGACTCAGCCTCGCCAATGCCTCCCTCCTCCAGGTACATTTGCTTTGCTCCCTTTCTGCCTTTTCCAGGTATTTAGGACAGCAGGAGGCTCGAGATTCAGGATTCAACCTCTAGGGTTGGAAATGGGAGCTACTTCCTCTTTTCACTGTCTGCTGACCCAGACACTGGCTATCAAGGTAACTGTTGGGAGATATTTGGGAAGTGGAGGCAGCAGCCCACATGTACTTGTGGGATACCGAGGAGGTGGTGACGAGGAAGGACACTGGGGAAGTTAGCGATGAGCTGGGGTGACCAACTGTCTCTGTTTGCCTGGGACTGAGGGTTTCTCAGGTTGCAGGGCTTTCAGTTCTGAAACTAGGACAGTACTGGGCACACTGGGAAGGTTGGTCATTCTAAGTCCAGAGCCCAAATCCACAGGAGTGTGTCTGAGGTTGGACCTCAAGAGGAAGGGTGCTCCTGGCTTCCTTTCTCAGCTTGCCCTGAGTGATCCCATTCCAACTTAGCATTTCCATTGAGCTGTGATTGATTTATTATCTGCTGCCAAGAAGGACTCCCTGGTGTAATTCCTTAAGTGCTCTGGGAAGCATTTTAATGGGACTCCTTGATCCAGAACATTTATCCCAGATTGAAAAACAGATGCTAAACCACCTCTGCAGAGCTTGAACATTCTAGAGAAAGGAAGGGTGTCTCTTCTTCATCCTCCTTCTTCAATGAAGGAAGAGCCTCACTTGTCATATCTGGACGGGGTCTCCCAGTGATCAAGCATTTATTGAGCACATACTGTGTACCAAGCCCAAGCTGGGGGCTGAGGGGACATGAGAAAAGTTGTGTTTCTGCTCTCCAGTTCTCAAGGTACAGCCAGGAGAAGAGGATGAGTGATGTAGATAACCTTATTAGAGAACCATTCAAGTCTTTAAATCAAGTGCTAGGCTATTTGGTTTAAGGGTTTAAATTCAATGGGCAGTCAGGGAAGGGAAGACCTCCCTGGTGAGTTGATGTGGAACCCTGGTCTCCTTTCTTCCAGCTGCACCTGGGTTTACCCTTAGGGGCCATTGCAACTCTAGGCTAATGGCCAGAGGTGAGGTATAAAGGAACAGAAAAAGTATGCCCATTGGCAGGGAGGGGTCAGGAGGAACCAGGGAAAATTGAAAAGAAACACCATCCATCCATTCATCTATCCATATCCTTCTCAGCAAATCCACCTGCCCATCTACCCATCCACCAATAAACATTTATTGAATACCTACTAGAGGCCAGGCCCAGTCCTAGGCATGGTACTAGGCTTTTGAGATCCAAAGAAGAATCAGACCCAGTCCATTGCCTCAAGGAGCATGCATATGAGAGATCACATCTGAATCCCTTTCCTGCTTGGGGACCATGTGGCATGTCCTGGAGCCTGAGCTAAACCAAAACAGGGGAAGTTCCCAGAGGCAGCACCCTGTGGCCTGCCAGCTCAGTCACAAGCAGCCAGTTCAGAGTATAGTTTCCAGTTGGCACCCACAGAAAATGAAGCCAAGATGCCAAGCCCAGCAGGTCGATGCTGGGGGAAGTCAGTGCAGAGGAGGTTCAAAGTGGCAGGAGGAAGTGGGTCTGCGTCGTGCAGTTGGCTTTTTCTTTGGTTCCCTTGGTCTGCAAAGATGGTCTTTTTGGCCAGTAAAGTGGCCAAAAGGATGAAGAGGGATAGATCCACAAAGAAATAATGGCAGTGTTGTGGGACACATGCAGGAGGTGTGTGTACTGTGGGTCACAGTGGCCCAGAAGCACGAGGAACCTGCTGGGCTCAGCAGGGTCTACAAAGACTTCCAAGAGGAGCTGCCCTTGAGCTGGAGCTTGAAAGATGAGTTTGTCAGACACAGTGGTGTGAAGTAGTGGGGCATGTTGAGGGGCTCCATGTGGCTAGGTCAGAGGATGTGAGTCAGGTGAGGGAGAGATGAGGGCCTAGATGAGAAAGTGGCCATGTGGTAGAAGATCATGACTGCTGAGCAGAGGAGTCCATATTTTATTTTTAAGACAATGGGGACCTGATAAAAGATTTTGAGCAGAGAAGTGGCATGAACAGTTGTGTTTCAGTCATCTGGTGCAGTGTAGAGAATGGATTAGCAGGAAGAGCCAGTTAAGGGACAATTGCAATAGTCCAGCAGAGTGGTGGAAGGATTGAACTCAGGCAGCAGCTGTGGCGATGGAGAGGAGAAGATAGAGGAAGGGACCTTATAATTTGTGTTATTTTTTGTTGCTGTTAAGAATATACACAGCAGAACATACACCAGTTCAACAATTTTTACATTTACAACTCAGTGGCATTAATTACATTCTTCAAATTGTGCAACCATTCTTACCCTCCTCTTTGGAATTGTTCCTCCCCCATTAATATAAACTCTCTTCCCTCTAAGTTTCCTAAGAAGAAGGGGTCTTAAGGTGGCAGAACCACACAGGGCCACGGCATTGCATATAACTCCGGGAGCACCAAGCACATTGCTTTCCATCTGAAGGTGACCCCTGGTGTTGGGGAGGTTGGCAGCCATGGAGGATTTAGCGAATGTTTGGACCACGGTGGTGATGGCTAGGTTTCTGGCTTGCACAGCTGGGTACCATATTAGGATAGAAACTAGGCCCCTGGCTCTCTGTTGGCTGATCTCTTGAGTCATCAGCTGAGTTTTTAAAAAAACACTGATGCCTGAGTCCCACCTTCAGAGATTCTGATTTGATTGGTCAGGGGTACAGTTTGGGACTGGGGCTTTTAAAAGCGAGCAGCCAGATCTCAGAACCACTGCTCTGGGATGTCAAGAAGGCCTTGTCGGTAGGCACCTGAGGCTTGATGCTACCCAACAGGTTTGGCCTTCTTCCCAGGTCTCCTTGTAGCTGGTCAGATGTTAGGACTCTGACTTGAGGCCTGAGGTCTGGTCCTCCCAACTCAGTGTCCATCTGGTCTGAACCTGGTCAGATATCTTTGGATAACCCTGCAATGCACATTTAGGGTAGGGGCTCAGCTTTGGGGAGGTCTCTGAAGGACCCTGCAAATTAACCACAAGAGCACCAGGAACTGATTTTGCTACCTTCCCTACCATCTCTTGGGGACCTAACCTCAAAAGTTCACCCTGGATCCTCAACAACAGAACTAAGGAGAAGAACAAATACATTTTGTATCCATGTTTCCACTGTAGTGAGTACCATCTGGCCACAAGGGAAAGAACAACAGAGAGAAGATGGGTCAGGCCATCTAGCATCTCCTTCACTAGTGCTGGTGTCATACCTTGGCCTCTGGTCTGGTTGTCTGGCCTTCTGGGAAAGCCTGGCCTTTTGACCTTGAAGTCTGTCTCCAGTGACTGTTTGGCCATTGTCCTATCTGAGCTTTGGGCCCCTGCTTATAAGTTTGCAGTCCTCAGCACGTAGGGGCAGATTACTCAGTTAGAAAGGTAAGCATGGCTTACCTGTGCTTACTTACTAACATGCATGAACAATTTGATGTGGTGAAACCCATGTGAAATTGTTAACTACAGATTAGTGAGTAAGCACAAGTAAGCCTGTGCTCACCATCCTTGCTGGGTACTCTGTCCCTGTCAGGAATCATATTGGGAGAGAGACAGATGCCAGCCACACCTAGAAGCAGAAGATTTGATGGGGTGAAAAAAATGGGAAATTGTTCGCTACAGACTACTAAGTAAGCAGAAGTAAACCCGTGTTTACCTTATTATCAGGTCATCTGACACTATCAGCATCTGCCATCAAAAGTGGCTCACCAAGTGCTAAGCAGAGCTGCACCATTTCCAGGGGAGAAGGGACAAGGCTGGCAGCCTGCTGGGGATATGCATGAGTTGTAATGCTTCATTACTGAGCCAGTCAGTCCTTTTACTTGGCCCCAGGGTATGATTTAACCAAACTTAAAACTCAAACACTTTATTGATAATTTAAATAATTAGCATTCCTTAGAGAAAATTCTAAATGCAAACAGTTTATGCAAACCAGTGTCCATTAAAGGGACTTCTAAGTACCTAACCCCTATTAAAAGTTTTATATAAACTATTCCTTAGGGGAGCCCTCCTGGTGCGGTAGTTAAAGCTCTCAGCTGCTAACTGGATGGTTGGCAGTTCCAACCCACCAGCTGCTCCGAGGGTGAAGGAGGTGGCAATATGCTTCCATAAAGATTACAAATTCTATCTTGTCCTTACAAGGCCACACTGAATCAAAATCCACTGGATGGCAATGGGTTTGGTTTTCTTTGGCATTATTTCTTAAGAAAAATCGAAATAGCCTCTTTCCCAATTCTTCAAGCACTGAAGGGAGGGAAAATACAACTAGGAGCTTCGTGTGTGTGGTTGGGGGTGAGTGGGTATGCAGCTAGGAGCTGCATGTGTTTATGGGGGAAGGGGAAGTGTGCAGCTAGAAACTTTGTGTGTGTGGCTGGGGGTGGTATGCAGCTAGGAGCTGTGAGGGTACAGTACAAGAGATCAATTAAGGTCACCTGTGATGGTTATTCTTCAGTGTAACTTAATAAGCTTGTCTTGGAAAAGAAAAGGAAGCAAGTGGTCAACAGTGTCAGTGCTAAGAGGGCCTGTGTGATGAACACAAGAGTGCTAACATGGATTTGGCAATTAGGAGCTCATGAGCCCAACCTTTGCCAGAGCAGTTCCAGGGGATGACATAGCTGGAGGCCTAATTGCAACGAATTTATGATCTTGAGTTGCCAGATGTCCTACAAATGCCTCAATGGGGGCTGTTCTGCACATACGCACCGGGACATATAATGGGGCTTTGTTTGGGCCTGGGCAGACACTGAGGCTGATTCCTGAGCCTCTTCCAGTTTATCTCCACATCTTCCAAGCTGGAATCTGGCAGCCCTAGTGTTGTTTGAAATTTAAACTCCGCCGAGTGTTAGACTTAATGCTCAGAAGATGTTTTCATGTTCAGCCATCATCTCTTGCTCACAGGTGTCCAGAGGAGGTGATGAGTCTGCAAGGAGATTATCCAGGCTCCTGGGTGTCTCGCCTACTCTCTCCCATAGTGTGAAAACCATGCAGTTACTGTGTAACTAAGGATTGGTTCCCTGGAACTTCTAGGACAGCCTTAGTTTCAAGCATACTGTGTGGTAGATTGATCATACATCACTATCCTCACTCCTTCTCAAAACCCTACTAAAAAGACAGTGAAAAATAAAAAAAGAGATCAAAATGACATTGTGAGAATGAAAGAGGAGATGTCAGTGGAGAAGAGATAAAATGCATTTGGAAAGATGGGAAGTGGATGGAGGCATCTCAACTAATGTAGCACAGCAGAAGGAGCTCTCAAAGAGGGGGGATGTGGCAGAGAAGCAAATCATCTCTCCCGCTGAACTCCACAAGGGCTCAGAAATTGGGTGCCTGGTATTATGGAATGTAAGAAAGATGTATTATAAGGCTAAAGAGAAGGGATTTGTTGAAATCATTTAAAATGAGAAGTTGGAACCCAGGTCTCCAGTCCCATCCCACACAGCAATTTGTTCCTCCAACTTAACTCTCCCCCAACAATGGTGTTTTATTTTCCAGAAGCCCAACTGGAGAGGCTGCAGATTTGAGGACTCCAGGAATGATAAAGGGTGCTGATGGATTATTGGACTAGAACAAAGGGAACAAGTGCAAGTCTGGATGCCCTCTGCTGTCTCCCAGGCAGGAGATCAGAGGAGTCTTTGCTGGAGAAACTCAATGGCTCCAGAGAGCAATCCTCTAGATTGAGAGGGGTCCTCCATTTCACTCCCATCATTCTAAGAGAAGTCCACCATCTATGAAAGCCCTACCCATGCAGTTTTCAGGAGCTCTGGTAGCATAGTGCCTAAGGCACTTGACTGCTAACCAGAAGGCTGGCGGTTCAAACCCACCAGCCATTCCTCAGAAGGAAGGTTGGGCAATCTACTTCCATAGTGACTGCCTCAGAAACCCAAGGAGAGGTCGCTGTGAGTCGGGTCTGACTTGATGGCACATAACAACAACAACAACAACATGCAGTTTTCAGTCAGCTGTTTAGTACTTTATTCTTAAACAAGCAAGGAAACTTTTATCATGGAAAATTTCATACTAAAAAGAGATTTAGTACAATAAGCCCAGTGTTCTCAACAACAGTTTAAAAAGCTCATGGTCAGTCATTTCACCTCCCTTACTTCCCTGTCTTGAATCATTTAAAGTAGATCTCAGAGATATCATGCCATCCCAAAATATTTCAGTATGCATCGCTAAAAGATAAGGATTCTCTTCAAAAAAGAAAAAGCCACCTAAAATTAATAATTTTATAATATATAAATATCCAGCCATTGTTTAAATTTCCCTAAATGTCTTATAAATTTAAAAAATAGCTTTGTTTAAATCAAGATCCAAATAATGAGTATATGCTACAACTTGTTGATAAGTATCTTAAGTTTCTTTTAAACAGTGTTTTCTCTCTTTCTTGCTTTTTGCAATTTATTTGTTGAAGAAATTTGTTCATTTTTCCAATAGTTTCCCATAGCCTGGATTTTGCTGATTGCAATCTATAACTTGCCATGTTCCTCTATTCCCCCTGCATTACCTGCAAATCAATTACTAGATTTAAAGACTTCAGTGCATTTAGATTCTGGCAAGATTACTTCATAGGTGATACTGTGTCCTTCCTTTCAGAGGTACACAGTGTCTGAATCTCCGTCTGTCAGTGGTGTTAGCAGCCCTGATGATCGTTTCCTAAATGCATTAATCCCTTAAGTGCTGCCACATGATGATGTTCTGATTCTGATTCCTTCTGCATGTATTAACTGGGCCACTTCTACAAAGAGGAACTTCCCTTCATCTACTATTCGGTTACCTAAAGGTACAGGAAAGGCAGTATAAATGCTTGATGCTTTGTCTTTACTTACCAGTTTTCAAACAGTGAATTGCTTTGGTAGTATTCCTCAATGCTGATCAATTAATTTTATTCTTTTATCACTAAATACTCATAGATTTTGGCATTTCTGATGCATTTTAATCCATTGCAATTATTTTCTTTCATGACTATTCAATCTTTGGGGTCTTCATCAAGTTGATTCTTATGTCTTGGCAGAACCCTAGCAGTTTTTGGTCGCTTGCTCTCTGGTATGACAAGATGTTCCAGTCTTCACAGTTGAATGAACTGAAGGATTAGAAGATAAAGTTGAAGAAAAATCTCCCAGGAATTAGAATAAGAAACAAGAAATCATTGATCATCTAAGGTATAACTATTGGTATCTCTTATCCAGAGCAAAAAAGAGTGAAGAAAATCAAAGACACAAGGACACAATTAGTCCAGAGGACTAATGGACCATGTGAACTTCAGCCTCCCTGTCCCTGAGACCAGAAAAACTAGATGGTGCCCAGTTACCACTACTGACCACTCTTAAAGGGACTACAATACGTGGAACTGGATAGAATGAAAGAAGAATGTGGAACAAAACGCAAAATACCAGACTTGCTGGTCTGATTGAGACTGGTGGAATCCCTGAGACTATGGGCCTTAGACACTCTTCAAGCCTGGAACTGCACTCACCCTTGTGGCTCAACTTTCCGCCAAACAATAGATAGACTTATACAGTGAATAATAACACCAGGGAGATATGTACTCCTTAGAACAATTAACCATATGTGATCAAAAGGGCAGCATTTGCCCAGGGATAAAGCTCAGAAGGCAGGAAGAAATGGGAAAGAAGGACAAACAGAAATAGTAAACACAGGGAGGAAGTAGGAAGAGTGCTGTTACATTGTAAGGATTGCAATCAGTGTCGCAAAATAAAATCTGTGTAAAATGTTGAATGGAAAACCAATTTGCTCTTTGTAAACTTTTGCTCAAATCACAATAAAAAGTTTAAAAAAAAGAAGAAGAAGAAATTAAAAATAAGAAAGAAAATACCAGAAAACTCAAGGATCAATGCAGAAGGTCAGTGTAACAGTGGATTGGATTAAAAAGAGTTTCAAAAAAGAGAACAGAGGAAAAGGTGAGGGAGAAATTAAGGGCAAAATAAGATGAGAATTTGCCAAAACAAAGGATGAACCTTCAAACTTAAAGGGCTGAAGAGACCCCCTCTAAGGCACATCGTTGTGAAATTCAGGACATTTATTAAAGAGAAGATCCTAAAGGCTAATGAAAAGGAAACTAGTCACTACAAAGGATGGGGAGTAAGAATCCATCAGACTTTTCAATCACAGTGCTGAAATACTGAAGACAAAGGAGGAATAAAGGCCTTTAAAATTCTGAGTGAAAATCATTTTGAATCTAGAATTCTGTATCAAAACTATCAACAAAGTATGAAGATAGAATAAATCTGACATGCAAGGATTTGTAAAAATTGATCCATCATACTCCTTTTCTTAGGAAGATACTAGAAATGGGCTCACTAAAATAAGCAAGTAAATCAAGAAAGAGGAAGATGTGGGACTCAGGAAATAGAAGAGGAGAGAAGGTTGGTCCCAGGTTAATAGCCAAGCAGAAGGACTCCAGAGCAACCCTCCATGCTGGGGCAGGAGGATGGAGAGGTGAGTAGGAGGAAGGCATCTAGTAGATTGTCTGCCTACTTTGCCCTTGTATGTAGAAAATTATACTGAGAGGAATTTGTAAGATCTGCTGGGCTTTTGGAGAATATTGTTGTTAGCTGTCATCAAGTAGGCCTCCAACTTATGGTGATTCCATACACAACAGAATGAAACCCTGCCCAGTTCTGTGCCATCCCCTTAATAGGTCATGGAGCAGATCCTTTGTGATCCATAGGATTTCATTGGCTGATTTTCAGAAGTGGATTAGTAGGCCTTTCTTCCTAGTCCATTATAGTCTGGAAGTTCCACTGAAACCTCTTCAGCACCATGGCAACACACAAGCCTCCACTGGCAGGTGGGTGGTGACTGAGCATCAAACCAAGCCTCTTGCATGGAAGGCAAGAATTCTACTACTGAACCACCAGTCCCTGGAGAAAATGAGTGATGGGTGTATTACAAAACAAGCAAATGAAAAAAAGGAAAAAAATTAAGGCAATTATTCAGTGCAGGAGGGGGAAAAAAATGCCAAGGAAGAAAACCTCATCAGAATATGCACATTTCATTGATTCTATGATGCTTGCATTTTCACATTTTAATGAGTGTGAAATCAGGAAGCATCTTTCAGTCAAAGGCATCATATAATATAATCACTATCGGCCGGACAGCTGTTGGGACGTAGTTGGCATTGCTTGTGCAGCCATGAACTTGGTCATTATTCCTGACATTCTGATTAGAGAACACCAACCCCTTGATGTTTCGGTCCACAAACCATTTTAGGATCCTGAGGAAGGAATGTAGGAGAAATATATGTCCCGGCTTATCGGAAAACCTTCTGTGGACACCTTCTGATAAAAGCAAGAAAGTGCCAGCATCCAAACTTGCAGAAGGGGTCAATACTTGCAAGAAAATCCTGGGAACGAGAGTGGAGCACTCTTTAAGAATTGCTGCATCACTGACACCCTGGGTGGTTCAAAGAAGGATGCTGTGGGGGGGTCTGGCACTGACTATCTGAGTAGAAAAGTGATTGGGAAGAGATGAACTCTGCATGCAAAGAGCTTTTGCCAATTAATTTCACTTACATTTTTCTTTTTTGCATGCATAAGGTCATAGATGATAAATATGTATGTCTAAATAGGTCTAAAACATTCTTTCAATAAGTTTACATTAAAAATTTAGATAATAAGAGCATTGTGCCAGAGTTTGATTGGTAGCATTTTTTTTTTCTTTCTTGTTATGTGCAGTCAATTCGGACTCCTATCTAACCTATAGGACAGAGAAGAATTGGACCCATAATATTTATGGGAGCAGATTGTCAGGTCTGTTCTCCTGTGGAACACCTGGTGAGTTCAAACTGCTGACTTTTCATTAGAAGTAAGCACTTAACCATTGTGCCACCGGGGCTCCTTTTCTTTCTTAGTGGTTCGTATTACAATCTGTGGTGTTTTACATTCAGTGGAATCTTGGGAAACCAAAAAAAAAAAACCAAACTCACTGCCGTTGAGTCAGTTCTGACTCATAGCGACCCCTATTGGGTTTCCAAGGCAGTAAATCTTTACAGAAGTTGATTGCCCCATCTTCATTCTGTGGAGTGGCTAGTGGATTTGAACTGCCAATTTTCTGGTTAGCAGTCAAATGCGATAATTTTTACATATTCATAATAGTATAAATAAACAAAAAACAAACCAAACTGACTGCAATCGAGTCAATTCTGACTCATAGTGACCCCCTTTAGGTTTTGAGGCAGTAAATATTTACAGAAGTAGATTGCCCAGTCTTCCTTCCATGAAGTGGCTAGTGGATTTGACCCGCCAACCTTCTGGCTAGCAGTCAAATGCCTTAGGCACTATACCACCAGAGCTCCTTAGTAGTCTAAATAGTGATGTTGATATTAATTAAAAATATGAAATAATTAGAATAAGTGGATGAAGAAGGAGAAATGTGTGTACGTTTTAGGATGGAGAAGAATAGGGATAAAAGGGTATGTAATAAAAATCTTCACCTCCATAATAAGAAGTCGAAAGAGAAAGTCTGAGATTGATGCATAGTTTTTGAGAAATTGGGTGAAAAAACAGGACAAAGAAACAGCTTAGAGTTGAAAGTGGCTATCTTGGAAAATAGGGTTGGGATATAGGGGAAGTGGGTTGCTTTTTTTTTTTAATCAGTTTTTTCATAATAATTAAACTATGTACATTATGACTTTGATAAAAATAATTTAAAAAATAAACAAAATGACTCAAAAAAGTGTGTTCTGTGTTGTTATCCTTATAAATATACATATTCTCTTCAGGCCATATGTTTTAACTTTTCTGTTGAGCAATCTATTCACCCTGAGAGGTTGCAAGATGCAACAGAAAGCACTTAGCTCTGGAGTGTTATCTGTGTTTGCATCTTGAGTCTTTTGCTTACTAGCTGTGTGACCTTGGGCAAGTCACTCAAACTCTCTGGGCCTCAGTTTCCTCATTTGCAAAAGGAGCAAAAAGTGGCCTGTCTCACTGGCTGTTGTGAGGATCAAAGAGAAGAAATGTGTCAAGTCCCTGGCACATGGCTGTCACATTGTTCAGCCCAGTATAATTATACCTAACACCTTTTTATTATATATGCACCCACCCCCTACCCAGTGTGGTTCCCACTCCCTTAGCAGCAAGGCTGAGTCCCTTCAGTGTGCCCCTGTGTGTACAGAGACCTCAAGACCCCAGCAAGGCTCCTCACTCACACAGCCTCTACCACTGCCCATTATGCGGAGCGTTCAGCCAGGACTCTGCCGTGTTTGTAGGTCATTGCTTTTCTCTGCTCCCAGAGGCCCAGAGATTTCTTATTTATATCTCTCTCTCCTCTCACGTCAGGCTTAGCCCGGGAGTTGTTAGGGTCCTTAGTATGACGGTGGCTCAATTGTTTCTGTGTAGTTGAACCCTGTGATTCTGTAGCCAGAAGCCAGGGGTCACTTGCCCTTCTCAAAAGTCTGAGAGAAGCAGGGGCCTGAGCTCCAGGTCTGGCATTGTGGCATTGGCCCAACCTGCTCATAGGTCATCACCCACCTCCTGGGTCCAAAGTCTGCAGAAGTCAGCCCTACTCTGCCCCACAAAGCAGCCACATTGGTGCTGGGGGTGGCTGCAGCCTAGGAAGTGGAGATGAGCAGTGCTGCCCCCTCTCCCATCCCTTCCTCCCCTCCCACACTCCAGCCCTTCCTGCTCTGCAACAGTGACTAAAAAGCTAGAAGGAGTTTTGTTAGAAAGTAAAAGCAGGTGTTTTTTTTTTTTGTTTTTTTTCCTTTTGGATGGCAGAGCTGCTTGCTCAGGGCTCCCTTTCCCAGGACAGGTAGGCAGTTCATGTTTATACATGTGACCCAGAAATATATAATGAGCCACACAGCAGGGATGTTGACATTGCCTGGATGTGAAGGGTATCACTCTTCTCTTCAGCTGCTATTCATAAGCTGAGGTGAGGGGAAGCAGAGTAGAGATAAAACAGGAACAGAGGAGAGAGGGCTCTTGGGTGTATGGGGGACAGCCCTCCACTAATGCCATGGGTACTAGAGAGTGTAGTACTATCTTTGGGTCCATAGTAACAGCTATGTCCTAAACAAATTACCCTACGACAAAGCATGAGTGACATTATAAGGGCAACAAACAGGCAAGTGCAGACAGCAGAGAGTTGTGGGGGCTAGTGTTAGGAAGTCCTAGGCCCTTGAGACTGTGGGATAAAGGGGAAAAAAACAGCCTCTAGAGTCAGAAGAATGTAGATTTAAATCCCTGCCCTATCACTTATGAGCTATATGACCTTAAGCAAGTCGTACGGAACCTCATCTGTTTTCCTCACCTGTTAAGAAAAGAAAAGAAAAACCCAACTACTTTTTAGGGGTACAGTGGGAGCATTAAATATCTGAGGTTCACAAAATCCAGCCTCACCTCCCTTCCTGCCTATTGCTTCTTGAGGGACATCTAGCATATAATCAAGGTATATTTCCTGTTTCCTGCTCAGGCCCTAGGGTGGGACTGAAGGGCCTTCTGGGGTACTTCCAGCTCCCTGGCTAATCTGGGGAGGGAAAGATTGGGGGTCCTAGGACAGAGCTGGACAGGGCTGATGGAGTACAAGGAAGTTGTTACTGCAGGCTTCACACAGAGTGTCCTCTATTCCTGCCTGGAACCTGTGTTGCCCCACCCACTCCCAAGCACATAGGGAGAGTGTTGGGGTAAGGGGATGTCCACTCATTAAAGGTGTCTGGATAAGGACACTGGCAGCTCCATCAGGTAGACACAGATACAGTGAGAAAGGCCCTTACACTGAGGGCTGCCCCTGACCTCTTCATAGCTTCCTGTCCACCCCCGATGTGGGCAGCCCAGCTGTCTGCCTGCCTTGCAGGATGTGGTGCGGCTGTGTGATGCTGTGTGTTCCCTCCGCAGGCCACAGAGTGGGCCTCCAATGAGGACACGCGCCGCTCCTGCCAAAGCAAAGGGAAGACTGAGGTACATGGTCCCAGGGACTGGACTTGGGTGAGGGGGCAGTGTGGGTAGGAGTCCCCTGTCCTTTTTGAGCTGGGGCTTCTTGTACAGGGTCAGGGTGTGGGTCTGTGGGTGGTTGATTCTGAGCATCCATATGGGTGCTGGTGCAGGGACTGGTCGGATGTGAGATTGTGGGAGATGTCTCCAGGGTCCTCGGTGTCTCTGCGGGTGCAATTTGGACTCTCCCAAACTGCTGCCTTAGGAGCAGGTTGGATCTGGGGCAGAGGGGATCGTTTTAGAATGTGGGCCTCTGTGACACAGTGATGTGAGGTAAAGAAACCCAGAGCCACACCTGGATAGCTGTGTCCTCTGTACAACTTTCCCTTCCTACCACAGGAGGAATGTCAGAACTATGTGCGAGTCCTGATCGTCACTGGCCGGAAGGTGTTCATGTGTGGGACCAATGCTTTTTCCCCAGTGTGCTCCAGCAGACAGGTGGGGGCGGCTCAGGGTGGGGCAGGTGGAAGGGGGCACCGAGGGGTCCTCTCCCCCAGGCATAGAGTCTTAGAGTGGAGTTGCCAAATTTAGCAAATAAATAAATAAAGTAAAATATGAATTTAAATTTCAGATGAAGAATGAATAGTGTAAGTATAAGTATGTCTGGTATGTCCCATGCAATATTTGGGATGTACTTAAAAAAAAATCCATGTTTATCTGAAATTCAAATTTAACAGGGCCTCCTGTATTTATCAGCATCCCTATCTTGGAGGGTTCTGACTCAGGGGCAGGGGCCAGAAGCAGACAGAGCTCCAGCCTGGGCCTTTTCCCTCCCTGATGGCTGCTCCCTCAGGGCTGCAGGGTGGGCAATGACAAAGTGGCTGGAGAAGGGGAGAATCCCAGAGAGACCAGGACCCAGGAGGAAACAGAACTAAGGTGGAAACAAGAGGTGGCCTCAGGGAAAAGCTCTCCCGTTTCTTCCTCATCCAGGTGGGAAACCTCAGCCGGACCATTGAGAAGATCAATGGCGTGGCCCGCTGCCCCTACGACCCACGCCACAACTCCACCGCTGTCATCTCCTCCCAGGGGGAGCTCTATGCGGCCACAGTCATCGACTTCTCAGGTCGGGACCCTGCCATCTACCGCAGTCTGGGCAGTGGGCCGCCACTTCGCACTGCCCAGTATAACTCCAAGTGGCTCAATGGTAAGCGGGCCCTAGCCCCAGGGGTCAGGCCAAGCCAACCTATCCTGACCCCCTTCAGGCCTCTTTCTGCCTGAAATCTGAAGGAGCTCACACATGCATGATTAAGGGACAGATCCAGAATAGGGCAGCTGTTTGCCCAAGGACCCTAACATGTCAGATATGGACCTGGGGTGAAAACATAGGTGCTCTGGCTCCCGATTCACAAACCCAAAAGATCCAGAAAAGACAGAGGATGAGCTGTGAGGGGAGAGAAAGAGTTAGGAATTGGTTAGGAAAAAGATTATGGGGAAAAAAGAGATTAAGGGAAGTGCATTATGAAAGTTTTCTGCCCCTTAATGCAAAATCCCTGGTTCTCCACCAGCTAGCTATGTGATCTTGAGCAAGTTACTTAACCTCTCTGTGCCACAATATTCTCATCAGTAAAATGGAGATAATAATAGTACATGCTTCACAGGTTATTATAAGAATCAAATGGGTTAGTCCACATAAAGTATTTATAATAATGTCTGAAACATAAGGAGTGCTCAATTATAAATGTCAACTATTATAACAAGGAGCTCTGGTGGTGTAATGCTTAAGGCATTTGACTGCTAACCAGAAGGTTGGTGGTTCAAACCCACCAGCCACTCCATAGAAGGAGGAGTGGGCAATCTACTTCCGTAAAGATTTACCACCTTGGAAACCTAAAGGGGGTTGCTATGAGTCGGAATCAACTCGATGGCAGTGAGTTTGGGTTTTGTTGTTGTTGTTGTTGCTTATTATTTATAACAAAAAGAGCTCTGGTGGTACTGTGGTTAAGGCATTGGGCTGGTAACCAAAAGGTTGGTGATTTGAACCCACCAGCTGCTCCACAGGAGAAAGACAAGACAGTGTGCTCTGTAAAGATTTACAGCCTTGGAAAATGTATGGGGGTCACTGTGAGTTGGAATCAGCTCAATGACAGTGGGTTCAGTATTACTAGAACTGTGCTTTGTATTGGAAATAGAAACAGGGTTAGCTGGTGGGGGTGTTAGAATGCCCATCTGGGAAAACTGAAGTAGTTGAGTACTCCCCACTTTGCTTCCTTCTTCCTACTGGCCTGACCCCCTCCCCCTTGTTCCTCTTCTTTTCCCCAGAGCCGAACTTTGTGGCAGCCTATGATATTGGGCTGTTTGCATACTTCTTCCTGCGGGAGAACGCAGTAGAGCATGACTGTGGGCGGACCGTGTATTCTCGAGTTGCCCGTGTGTGCAAAAACGATGTGGGAGGCCGCTTCTTGCTGGAGGACACATGGACCACGTTCATGAAGGCCCGGCTCAACTGCTCCCGCCCAGGCGAGGTCCCTTTCTACTATAACGAGCTGCAGAGTGCCTTCCACCTGCCTGAGCAGGACCTCATCTATGGGGTCTTCACCACCAATGTGTGAGTCCCTGACCTTCTGCCACCCCCTTCACTGTATATCAGGGACTCACACTAACCTGGCCTTGAACCTGGTAGCCTTGGGCAAGTTGCCCCCGAGTCCTTGTTTTTCATCTGTAAAACAGTCATTGCAGAGCCTTCTACTCTGGGTTGTCTGAGGATTTCATGACTCACTGCCTCTGGAGGAGTGAGCACTTGTTCTAGGTTGCTATGAAGGGCAAGCTTAGGCCAGATGTGACAGAACTGAAAAGAGATGGATTGTGGTTCCTTGGAGGAAGAATTTGCATTTGCTGAGTGGAATAGCCTGCATTTCATTGAGGGGATAGCAGCCCTGGAAGAGTTCATCAGGGGTGACTAGAGGGATTGGCCTCCAAGGTCCTTCTCAACCTCAGGATTCCATGATTTGCTCAATCTACCCAGCTGGGTCTTCTGGCAATCCTGCTATCAACTACCTTCTGAGGGTATTGCACTGGTAAAAATTGAGAGTCAGACTCCTTTGTCTTTCCCAAAGGTCCTTGGGTGACTCAAATAGTTTGCACTCAACTACTAACTTAGAAGTTAGCAGTTCAAACCCACTCAGTGGTACCTCAGAGGAAAGGGTTAGCAACCTGTTTCCATAAAGATTATAGCCAAGAAAAACCCATGGAGCTGTTCTGCTCTGTAACATAGGGTCAGCATGAGTTGAAATCAACTTGATGGCAACAGGTTTAGTTTGGTTTTGGTTTTTGTTTCCTAGATTGAGGAAAGGTAACCTTCACTGAGATCATGAGACCCTTGTCCCACTGCCTCCTTCTGTGTAAAGACTAACCCACTTGAGTAGTTTCAGTATAGAGAATGACAGCTGGGCAGTGGAGACCAAGGAAAGTGTGTTTGGTACAGAATGCTACCCAGGGTTCTTTGTAAGCACATCAGAAACACAGAGTGGTGTTTGCTTACCTTGGGCCTCATGTAGCAGGCATTGGATGAGGGCCAGGCTAACTATACAAAGGACAGTGTGAGAGAATGGACAGGGATGAGAGTAAGACAGGGAAGCAGGAGCAGAGAGACCATTCAAGCCATGGGGACAGACACAAAGCACAGCCCACACAGGCCATGAGATTCCTGGGCTCACCAGAAGGTGGGGCCCTATGAGCAAAGGGCAGGAGCAGCTGGAGAGGCAGTGACGTTAAAGAAAATGACAACAGTAATGTGATTGTAAATAGTTTATTAAGCAAATATTTATTGAGTGGCTTCTCTGTGCCAGGTGTTGGGTAGGGGGCAGGGGAATACCACTGAACAGTAACAGACATGGCCCTGCCTTCAAGGAGCTTACATTCTAGAGAAGGTAATGGGTATCACAACCTATTTTAATTGTGATGAATGCTACAAAGGAAAAGGGCACTGTGCAGA
>NW_006921701.1:8305277-8308014 GCF_000298275.1 Orycteropus afer afer | reverse complement strand
ATGTATAATACTGAGTTGTGATATATAAATATATTTCTTACTGTAGCTCCCAAATGTTTGAAAACCATTGACTTTATCTCATCCTCCCACTTGATAAAGGAAGGAGACGAGGAAGTAGCAGCAAAGGACCTACCAGTGCTCCTGGTCAGTAGGTCTTTCCCCTGGGGGTTTCCAAAGTGTGAGGACCTGTCTCTTCCTCCTGTGACATCCCCACAGTGCAGAAGGTATCAAGCTCATCAGAGGTGCTTAATAAGCCTTGGAGACATGCCAGACTGTGATGGGACAGCTGGCTTTGAGATTTAAGAGAAAGGTGCCAAGGCCTCTGGTGATCTACTACTAAAAAATCAGCCATTGAAAACTCTGTGGAACACAGTTCCACTCTGACACACATGAGGTCACCATGAATCAGAATCGCCTCAGCAGCAGCTGGTACTGGTGCTGCAGGAGCTTGCAGGGAGGGCAGCTTCCCACCATCTCTTGCCTTTCAGAAACAGCATCGCTGCTTCTGCTGTCTGCGCCTTCAACCTCAGTGCCATCTCCCAGGCTTTCAACGGCCCTTTTCGCTACCAGGAGAACCCCAGGGCTGCCTGGCTCCCCATCGCCAACCCCATCCCCAATTTCCAGGTACAGCTCTGCTTCCCCTCTCTTTTATACCACTTTCCCCCAGACTACCAGCCACAGGCTGATTCCCAGCTGCTCAGAGCAGACATACACCATCTAGTTCCTGTTGGTCTACACCCATCTCTGGGGCCTGTGATGGCTCCCTGAAGATCGTGGGTGAGAAAGGAGAGTGGATGGGAGGCTGTGGAGCCTGCTCTAGATTATCTCTAAATGTGACTTTACAACTCCAGGGAGGCAGGGAGGTGGGACCTCAGCTTGACTCAGTGTAGGGAACTTGGAGACCACTCACAAGATCTTTGTCCAATCCAGTGATTTCAGCTGGAGTCTAATTGCTGTCTACCCAGCGTGGGTACAAATGCCTGGAGGGTGTCCGAGTGTCAGAAGGGTTGATTGTGGCCTAGTCATGGGTGGTATGGGCATACCTGGTTCTGGGATGGGGAATGGGAAAGAACAGAGGGCCCAGTGGGCTGAGGATGGGTTGATTTTTGTTCCATCTCATTTCCAGCCCAGGGGGCAGTATGGAGCAGAGAAAGACCTTAGGATCCCCAGTGTGATAATCCTGACCCAGATCTGGCCCTGTCTCTGTGTGACCTTGAGCAAGTCACCAATTTGAGTCTCTTTTTGCTTATCTTGAATATCAGGATAACACCATCAACCTCATAGATTTGTGCAGGGTTGTTTGATACGAGTTGAATCTAACTCGTGGCAAAATGTAGTAGATGCTCAGTAAATGGGAGTTCCCTTCAGCTTTGATTCAGAAGGCATAAGAACCTCTGAGCTGGCAGGGGAAGAGGAGAGGGAAGGCAGGGCTTAGCCCAACATGGGGGAGGGACACCGACAGTAACAGTGTAATTCACAGGACACTTTTCTCCACACTCAGATGATCTATTTTTAAATAGCAGTCTCCTTTGCTCCTCTTACCTTATCTCCCCAGCCCAAGTCTTTCTTATTTCCCAAGGAAGAGGCACCCCTCCATGGGAAGGGGTTCCTAGAAACCAGGGGGAACTTCTTATAGGGGAGGTGAGGATTGGAGAAATGAAGTCTGCCCTTTGCAGCCTGGGTTCCAATACGGAAGGGAAGGAGGGTTGGGACTGAGGTAGCCCCAGCCTTCACGCATGACCCCCCTCCTCTGCCCCTTTCCGTGGCAGTGTGGCACCCTAGCTGAGGTGGGCCCCAACGAGAACCTGACTGAGCGCAGCCTTCAGGATGCGCAGCGACTGTTCCTCATGAGCGAGGCCGTGCAGCCAGTGACACCTGAACCCTGTGTCACCCAGGACAGCGTGCGCTTCTCACACCTCGTGGTGGACCTTGTGCAGGCCAAGGACACGCTCTATCATGTGCTTTACATCGGCACCGGTAAGCCTGCTCAGGCCACCCTAGGCCCCAGGTGGGGAGGAGATGAAGGAGAGGGGCTGGGGCTGCAAGGCTCTAGGGCTTCAGGCCACCTGCGTTTGTCCCCCGCAGAGTCAGGAACCATCCTGAAGGCACTGTCTACTGCCAGCCGAAGCCTCCGAGGCTGCTACCTGGAGGAGCTGCGCGTGCTGCCGCCGGGGCGCCGCGAGCCCCTGCGCAGCTTGCAGATCCTGCACAGCGCCCGCGCGCTCTTCGTGGGGCTCAGCGATGGCGTGCTGAGGGTTCCGCTCGAGAGATGCGCCGCCTACCGCAGCCAAGGGTAAGCAGCCAAGGGTAAGCCGGGCCTCCCTCCCTGTCCGCACTCTCGGGCTTATTCCCATCAATCACAATTTGGAGGTGGGAGGTGGCGCTTGAGAGAAAAGGCTTTGGAATGTGGCAGACCTGGGGTCACATCCTGGCAAAGTCTCCAGTTGTGTGGCTGAAGGCAAGCAAGCCACTTAACCTTTCTGAGTGGTGGCTTTCTCTGCATAAAACATGTTACTGGGTGTTTGTGAGGGTTACTTGGAGTAATCTACATAAAGTACTTATTGCTTGGAGGAAGTATGTGCTTAGCAAAGGATGGTTGTTATCCCTGTTGTCAACTCCATAGTGAGGGCCTGTCAGCCCTCTCTAGACCTTTTGATTTCTTCCCAGTCCCATCAATTCAGAGAGAGGTCTTTGTCTTTGAAACAGCAGCATTTATTACCTGTACATGGGCGCAGAT
>NW_006921701.1:8300263-8301167 GCF_000298275.1 Orycteropus afer afer | reverse complement strand
AGGGATAGACTCTCATTTATTATTATTATTATTAATGACTAGTCACAACTAAAGAAGCTCTGGTAGCACTGTGGTTAAAGCATTGGGCTGCTAACTGATAGGTCAGTGGTTTGAACCTACCAGCCACTCGGCAGGAGAAGGATGAGGCCGTCAGCTTTTGTAAAGATTTACAGCCTTGGAAACCCTATGGGGCAGTTCTACTCTGTCGTGTTGGGTCACTATGAGTCAGAATTGACTCATTGGCAATGAGTTTAGTCACAGCTAAGTTTTTCCAATTGATTTAAGTTGTTTATAAAGTGCCACATCAACTGCCTCTAGAGTTTGATACCCTGTTCTGAAAGGTGAGAGAAAAAAAACATATTGGGCTCTACTGAGTTTGATTGATTGGATTTGCTAGCAGTCCACTTGGTCTAAATGTCAGCTAGTGAGTAGAGTTTAAGAATCTCATGTTGCTGAAACTACTTTTGCATATGGGTTTTATTCATTCTCATGATGTCCAGTATGATCGATTCTGCCAGTGAGACACCTCCACATCAAACCATTGATGCCAGATGGAAATATGAGCACAACTACTTGTATGATTTACACAAATTACCTTTGAGTGAATAAAATGGGAACAGATTTCTGAACAGCAAATGAATGTTCTGGACTCCTGGGTTGACCAGAGTGTGCTTATTGGGGTCCAGTGAGGCCCTCAGGAACTGAGCATTACCACATAAGGGGTCATGGGTTGCCCTCAAGCAGGGGTCAGCACTGTCTTCTTGGACCTCCTGTTGAAACATGAGGACCCACTTTCCTGTGATTCCCTCTTTTCTCTTTGAGGCTTGACATGGCCTATTGAACACACTGAAAATACTCACCTGACAGGTGAGAGTCTCTCCTTGAAACTCCAAGGAAAAAAAAA
>NW_006921701.1:8279455-8298788 GCF_000298275.1 Orycteropus afer afer | reverse complement strand
GCTGGATGAGGGGTGTGGGGCACTTAAACTTAGGGATGGCAGTACAATCTTTTGGTGAAGTGTGTGGACCATGGAGGGTGATGATTTGAATCCTTGGTCAGCTGTGTTTCCTCATCTATAACTTGGGGATAATAACAGCATCTACCTCACTGGGTTGTTGTATTAAATTAATTCTTGCTTATAAATGAATGTCTGGTACACAGTAAATAAACTTAGTAGTTGTTGTTTTTTTAATCATTATTATTAAGAACACATTGATGGGAAGGGGTTCCCAGAGAGGAATATCCAGGTGTATTCTTGGGATGCAGGGGAGGTGGGAGACCTGTGGACTTGCATCTCAGGACCTCTGTTTGGCAGGGCATGCCTAGGGGCTCGGGACCCGTACTGTGGCTGGGATGGAAAGCAGCAACGTTGCAGTACCCTTGAGGACAGTTCCAACATGAGCCTTTGGACCCAGAACATCACAGCGTGTCCTGTGAGAACCCACTTCTTCACCCCACCCACAGGCCTCTTCCCCCCAATTCAGGCTTTGACTCCCCATCAGCATCCCCAGAGTTCCCTGGGAACTTGTGTCTTCCCTGCTGCTTGCATGACAGGGGTCTCCTGCCTCCCTCGTGTATCTGCAGGTACGAGACCTGACACAAGATGGGGGTTTTGGCCCATGGTCACCATGGCAACCATGTGAGCACTTAGATGGAGATAATTCAGGCTCTTGCCTGTGTCAGGCCCGAGCCTGCGACTCTCCTCGACCCCGCTGTGGGGGCCGTGACTGCCTGGGGCCAGCCATCCATATTGCCAACTGTTCCAGGTATGTGAGGAAACAGGGCTTGACAGTAGCTTCCTGGGGATGGGGTGGAGGGAAGAGGGGTGGGGCACCCCTAGGTATTTGCTCTGAAGGACAGAAGCCAGGGCCATGTAGGGCACTGGACAAGTGGCAGGTGTTTGAGGCAGGAAACATGAGCCCTGGAGGAGTGAGACTCTAGTGGGAGAGAGACGTCTCAATAAATAGTAGTTATAATTAGGTGGGACACCTAATCCTTATGAGGTGCTTCACACTCTTCAAATAACTGTGTTTTATATACATTTATTAATTTAATCCTCAAAACTACTTCATGAGGTAGGAATATAATCATTATCCCTGTTTTACAGATAAGAGTACTATGAGGCAAAGGAAGTTTCAGTAACTTGCCCAGGTGGTAAGCTGGTAGAGCCAAAATTTGAAAACTGGAGTCAAAGTAGACAAGAATGATTTGTTCTCAGGCTGGAGCAAAGCATGTATAGTGTAGAACAGGGGGAAAGCATAGGTTTGAGTGCCAAGACCGGCCAGCCCAGAAGGTTGAAATCAAGGTTGCAGATTAGAAAGGTGAGTGGTGGCCTTCTCTAGAGATGTGTCTTATTCCCCTGTGAGTAGGGGTTATGTCCTTTATCTGTGCTCTTAGCACTGAGCACAGCCTGATATGTGAAGAAGGCTCTCAATATATTTTGAGGAGTGAATGAGAAAACGAATGAATGAGTTTATCTGAGATGATGTTTGGTTAAAACCAAACCCATTGCCCTAGAGTGGATTACAACTCATGGTGACCCTGTAGGACAGCACAGCACTGCCTCCAGTTCTAAGGCTGTAAATCCTAGGCAGCAGACTGCCACATCTTTCTCCTGCTAAGGGGTTAATGGGTGGAACTGCCCACCTGTTGGTTAGCAGCCAGGTGCTTAATCACTGCACCACCAGGGCTCCATGGCCTGATTAGAGGCTATTTCTGAGTGACTGTCTGAAACTTCCTGACAAAAGCACAAAATCCATTTGCCCAAAAGTGGGCTAGGACTAGATCTAAGAAGGTAGGGCTCAAAGGGTCATCTGCCTCTCTCCCCTCTGGGACTCCACCAGGAATGGGGCATGGACCCCCTGGTCATCGTGGGCCCTATGCAGCACGTCCTGTGAGATTGGCTTCCAGGTCCGTCAGCGAAGTTGCAGCAACCCTGCTCCCCGCCACGGGGGCCGCATCTGCGTGGGCAAGAGCCGAGAGGAGCGGTGAGCTAGGGTGTGGCCTGGACATTTCTGATGACAAGCTCTCCCCAAGATGGCAGACTTCCCGAGGTCCCTAGAAAGTGGCCTGGATTCTCCAATTGATCCAGGGGACTCATCCTTCCCAGGCTCCACATTCCCAGTGACCTCATGTTAGGGAGGGGGTATCCGCTCCCTAGGGTGACAACTCCTTCTTCACACCCACCTCAGGTTCTGTAACGAAAACACGCCCTGCCCAGTGCCCATCTTCTGGGCATCCTGGGGCTCCTGGAGCAAATGCAGCAGCAACTGTGGGGGTGGCGTGCAGTCACGGCGGCGGTCCTGTGAGAATGGCAACTCCTGCCCGGGCTGCGGCGTGGTGGGTCCGAGAGTGGGGAATGCAGGCGGGACTCCAGGACATCGGGCCAAGGGGTGGGCAAGCAGGGGATGGAGCGGGAGGCGCAGGGCAGGCCTGGCGGCTGCGGAGCAATAAAACAACACCTGCTCCGCCGCCAAGGAGTTCAAGACGTGCAACCCAGAGAGCTGTCCCGAAGTGCGGCGCAACACGCCGTGGACGCCATGGCTGCCCGTGAACGTGACACAGAGCGGGGCGCGGCAGGAGCAGCGCTTCCGCTTCACATGCCGCGCGCCCCTGCCGGACCCCCACGGCCTGCAGTTCGGCAGGAGAAGGACAGAAACAAGGACCTGCCCCGCGGATGGCTCGGGAGCATGTGACACTGACGGTATGTTCCTATACCCTCCCCACCTGCTGCCCTCCCAGGCCCCAGAGCGATGGGATTTGGGGTGAGGGTGCTTGGGAGCTAATCTCACGTGGGCACGAATACGTGGTTTGGAATACGGCAGGAGCCATGTGAGTCGTAGTGGGTGAGGCGCAGGGCACCCCCATCGCTGAGGCCAGTCCCCTCCCCAGCCCTGGTAGATGACCTCCTGCGCAGCGGGAGCACCTCCCCGCACACGCTGAGCGGGGGCTGGGCATCCTGGGGCCCCTGGTCGTCCTGCTCTCGGGACTGCGAACTGGGCTTCCGTGTTCGCAAGAGAACGTGCACGAACCCGGAGCCCCGCAATGGGGGCCTGCCGTGTGTGGGCGATGCCGCTGAATACCAGGACTGCAATCCTCATGCTTGTCCAGGTAATCTTTCTCATTAAAAAAAAATCCTTGCCTCGGGTTAGATCCTGCCTGGGGAAACACCCTACTTCCATAAACCAGTTAGGAGATTTTCAGATCCGTTGAGCCCACCTCCAATCCAAGAAACCCCCTTGCCCAGGTGATTGCTTTTCTCTGCCAGTTCTGTGCAAGAGGCCCAGAGCAGTTTTCTGCCCCGAGTATGGATTCAGCAGCTTCTCCTGTAGAACAGGGTCTTCCTTCACTCTGTCACATTTTCTTCTCCCCTGATGGGTTGGCCAGATGAGAAACTTGACTGAGATGCAATTGGTTTCTCTCCTGTCTTGGGTTCTTTGTTGTTACCTGCATTTCTCCTGCCACCTCTGAGGGTGGGGGTGCTTCCTAACAATGGGCTGGGGTAGGGGTGGTATTGAGTGTGAAGGATTAGGTGGGTTAGAAGCCAGAGGTCTGTGTAGCCCAGCCTGGGTGGAAGTGGAAGGCTGACTTGGGGCCCTCATCCTTCTTCATATACTGCCTCGTTTTGCAGTGCGGGGAGCCTGGTCCTGCTGGACCTCATGGTCCCCGTGCTCAGCCTCCTGTGGTGGAGGCCACTATCAACGCACACGCTCCTGCACCAGCCCTGCACCCTCCCCGGGTGAGGACATCTGTCTTGGCCTGCACACGGAAGAGGCACTGTGTGCAACACAGGCCTGCCCAGGTAATGGGTGCATCTGGCCAGGGCTAGGGAGCATCAGCAGGAGGTTCTAGGGAGGTTAACCTCATCATAACTCACAGAAGGCTGGTCGCTGTGGTCTGAGTGGAGTGCATGCACTGAAGATGGAACCCAGAGCCGCAGCCGGCACTGTGAAGAGCTCATCCCAGGGCCCAGCTCCTGCACTGGAAACAGCAGCCAGAGTCGCCCCTGCCCTTACCGTGAGATTCCTGGTAGGTCCTGATGTCAGCACCCTCACACAAGCCCTTCCCACCCCAGTTCCCCACCTTCTTTCCCCTTCTGAAGCATGTCTCCATGTCAGTATGAAATACCTTACTCACTCATTCACTTTAAGTTTTTGCCACTCCTAGTGAATGAGCTAAACTTTTTTAGAGGTGAAGTCTGGGTAGAGACAAAGAGAAATAAAGGCCCCCCAGTCCCACAGCTCTGTGCTGACCCCAGGGGTCCTCCCAAATCCGCACATAGCCCTGGAGTGACCTACACCCCTTCCCTCTCCTAACCCCTCTCTGGCTTGTCTTCCTACAGTGATCCTCCCTGCCTCCAGTGTGGAGGAGGCCACCGGCTGTGGAGGTAAAAGGAACCAGACCCTCATCTCATGGCACCTTCTTTCTACTCCTTCTCAATGAGGAGACCCCCCTACTCCAAAATCCGGATTCTCCCCACCTCTTGCTCCAGATAACCAAGACATGTAGGGGTCCCCTAATGCTTTGAGGACATGAGAATTGGGGTTCTAAGCAGTTCCATCCATGTCCCTCAGCTAGGAGCCTGTCATCAAGTGTGTACCCAAAGAAGAGTCATGTGACAATAGACCCTCTTCTTGCCACCTTAGACTAAAGCCACAGGTTGTCCTGTGACAGAAGTCCCTGATAATAAGCTGCCTAGCCTGTTTTGTTTGGCTCTGGCCTCAAAGCCCTTTTATGTGTCAGAGCCTCCTATTGCTGTTGCTGCTTTTTCTATCCTGAAAAGCCCAAGGAGACAGCCCAGAGTCTCCCCTGCTTATAGTGGCCCAGTTCTAACTACCTGCCTCTCCCTCTCCCAGGGTTCAATCTCATCCACCTGGTAGCCACAGGTTTCTCCTGCTTCCTGGGCTCTGGGCTCCTGACCTTGGTGGTGTACCTGTCCTGCCAGCACTGCCAGCGCCAGTCCCAGGAGTCCACACTTGTCCATCCTGCAACCCCCAACCACCTGCATTACAAGGGTGGGGGCACCCCCAAGAATGAGAAGTATACACCCATGGAGTTCAAGGTGGGGGCTCAAAAAGACCAAGAAACAGGGCAGGGTAGAAGGGCAAGGTGGAGTGGTCAAGGGAATAGCTGGGCTGGATGCTTGGGAGGAAGCGGTGGTGGTGTGAACAGAGAAACCAGCACATTCCTTCACTGACTGGCTCATGGACTCCTTGTCTTGGCCTCTCCCCTTCCCTTTTCTCCCCCTTCACCCCTTCCTCTTTGGTTCCTTTCTCCTCCCACAGACCTTGAACAAGAATAACCTGATTCCTGATGACAGAGCCAACTTCTATCCATTGCAGCAGACCAATGTGTATACAACCACCTACTACCCAAGCCCACTGAACAAACCCAGCTTCCGGCCTGAGGCCTCACCTGGACAACGGTGCTTCCCCAATAGCTGATACCACCATCCTGGGACTTGGGCTTCTTGCCTTCCTAAGGCACAGAGCAGGTGGTGATGGGACAGTGGAGCCAGTTTGGTCTTCTCCCTCCACAGTAGACCAAGAACTTGCTGCCTTGTCTTGTGGGGGGGGTCTCATCTGGCTTCAGAGAGCTCTGGCTGATGGTGCTCATGGGGGAAAGAGCTGGCTTCAGGCTGGCACATGGCTGCTGTCCCAGCTCACCCACATCTCTCATGGCCTCCTTGTGACCCACCATCATGCTGACTCACTCCCTGTTATGTCTGGGCTGCGGACCTACTGGGCATGTGAGGAATTAGAGAGTGGAGATGGCAGGAGGGCAGGCTCTTTAAGTTTGAGTTGGAAAGGACTTCCTGTGGCCATCACAAGCTAAATCTGCCCCTCTCTGGCTGGCCCTAGGAAGGGCTTGGGCTGTATCCTGATTATCTCTGAAAAGAACTAATCAAATGGCCCTCGTAGCTCTGGATTTTCTGCCCAGGGCTGGGCCATTATGGTGCTGCCCTAGTGTGACATAGGGGACCAAGGCTGGCCCATGTTGTCCACCTCTGCCTAGCAGTCTGCACTTTGCCCAAGGGACAGCACTCCTGTCAGAAGCAATGAGAACTGAGACTGGCTGCTGATCTTTGCTGAGAAGCCCTTTAATCTGGGCTGGCACAGGCTTGGCCTCACACCCTCAGAGTGTGCAAGAAGTGGCCCAGAGAAAGGGAAGCTCAATACCATAGGAGGCTGGAGTCCAGCCTTCATGTCTCTCTGGAGACCGTCTTCCAGTTGCTGCTGAACAGAGTTGTTAGCTGAGACCTGCTTAGGAGTCTCTGCTGGCCCCTCATTTGTTCAGGAACATACAGAACAAACACACGCACATGTACACACACATCACAGTCCGCTACAGCAACAAAAAGGATGTTGAACTGTGGCATTATTAATTAAAGATAATATCCAGTCTCCAAATGTAACATTGTCTTCGTGCATGTGTGTGTGTGGCGGGGTGGTCTTCCTGGCATGGCATATTCAATCATAGCAGTGCTCTGGGGTAACAGATGGTCTTCTCAGGGAGGAGGAAATGACCCAAGTAAAGTTTGACTTTAATAGAGGGCATCTTTTCATTTGTGGGCATTTGTGCATACATACTCTCATGCACACACGTTTTATCCTAAACTCTTTTTGGAAAAGAGGTTGGGAATAAACATGAATAGAGACACAAGGTACATTTGAAGATCACAGGAGAGATTTATGCCCACCCCCTTAATAACTCTTCTAGGTAACAGCTCCAACTCCAGAGAAAATTATCTGTATGAGTCTGGTAAGAGAGTATTGATGAGAGTTATTCTATGAAGTATTTACAAGGCTGAGTTTCAGAAAACCACAGTTAACTGAGAAATGAATAAAATTTGTGTGTGTGTGTGTCTGTTTGGTGGTGTGTGTGGGGGGAAAGACAATGTAGTTTTTGCTAGATTAAAAAGTCCTCCAATCCTCAGCCCACCAAATCAATGCTGCATTTTGGATGAGATTGATGGACATGTTAAATCTAGAGAGCAATTTCCTGATTTAATTGGCTAGGTCAGTCTCACGGGATTCCCACAAAATCTAATTGTAGATCAGGCGGTGAAGCTGGAAACTCTAGTGGAAGAGGAGGCAGAGGATCTTGAGGAGTGCAGTAGTTCTTGAAGGTGCTTAGCAGGGAGGAGGAGAAGGAGGAAAAGAGCCTTCTGGGACCCCTGGTTCTGGAATCCTTTGTGATTTTCTGAGACAGCTTGAAATGTCAGTGTACTCAGACCAAAATGTAGCCCCATCAGAGAGCGTAGATACTCAGGCTCAGGAAGCATGTGGACATTTCTACAGCTTTGGGATTCCTGGCTGGGTTACTGTTAGCCCCATGTACCCAGAGCTTCATGGGGTCTGTGGGGCATGTTAAATTCTGGGATCTTGGATTCTCTTGAACCTGGTAGAGGTTCTTGAAGTTCAAGAGTGTTGGAACTGCTGCCTCAATTGGGCTACTCATGTATGTCCAAGTGGAGGGACTGGACAGATCTATAGAAAAAGGTCATGGAGAATTTCTGGGTAATGGTCACTCCCTGTTGATTGGAATGGCATCAATGGAAATGGACATAGGTGCCATGGCAGTACACACATCCTGACTTCTTATTAAAAGTGTTGTGACTTGGAGGTACGGCCATTCAGAATGGCACGTGAGAATTAAAACTGTATACAGATGGGTTGGCAAAGGCTGCTTGATAGCCAGCCCTGGCCAAGACACGAGGAACCCAGGAATGTACCTTTCTGATGAGGAAGGTGTGCTCTTCAGCAGGTGCTTGAGCCACATGGCAAGAGCCTTGGTGGTGAAGTGCTTAAGCGCTAGCTGTTAACCAAAATGTCAGCAGTTTGAACCCACCAGCTGTTCTGTGGAAGAAGGATGTGACAGTCTGCTTTTGTAAAGATCACAGCCTTTGGAAACCCTATGGGGCAATTCTACTCTATTCTATAGGGTCATTATGAGTTGGAATAGACTCAACAGCAAAGGGTTTTTGAGCCACATGAATAGCTACATGTGTAGGGAACTACGGTAAGAAAAGCAAGAGGCTTCACAGCCCCAGCTGGCTCAGCCGGAGAGAGAGGATGATGCAGAGTTGGGCTGCATCAAGCCATTTGAGACCCTCTTGTCTTTACGTAACTTTTATTGTGTGTGTGTGTGTGTGCATTTTCTTAATAAAAAGTAATGTATGTCCACTGCAGACAATTTAGAGGATACTGGAAACCAGAAATGTAATCCAGATATGCACACCAATGTAAAGACTTCTGGTTTTAAAGTGGTGGTGTGAAGACATTTCTGCCCCCTTCTTTCAAAATTACCCTAAAAGAGGAAAAAAAAAAAATCTGCCTCTATTTTCAATAAAGCTAGTACATACTGGTAACTCCAAACCCCAGTACAAGAAGACATAAAGCAGATAGAGGAAGAGCAAATGATCTAGAAAACAGGGCGTGAGTCAAACCTAAAATACCCACATAGGGAGTAACTACAAAAACCAATTTCAGGAAGAACTGGATATTGTAAGAACCAGGTATAAGGGAAGGTGGGGGCCTGAACAAGAGCGATTGGTTGACATTCTGTGTGTAAACTTCAGGTAGACTCTTAAGTCCTCTTCACTCCCAATCCGTGTAGCCTGTCAGCTACTCCTCCATGCCCACGGGAGACAATAGTATGTTCCCTCGAGACAATGAACCAGAGACACTGCACTTGAGAGTAGGCACACAGGAGAGTGTGTGATGAGAGGCTGCTTAGAAAATTAGGGGTTTAAGTGACAATATATATGATTATTAGTGAGATTTTTTTTTAACCACTTGCCTCTTTTTAGTGAGGTGAAATTCATATAACATAAAATTAACCATTTTTAAAGTGTACAATTCAGTGGCATTTAGTACAATACAATGCTGTGCAGCCATCACTTCTTTCTAATTCCAAAATCTTTTCATCACCCCATAAGGAAACTTCATACCCATTAAGTAGTCAGTCACTATTGTCACTTCCTCTCAGTCCCTGGTGACCACCAATCTGCTTTCTGTCTCTATAGATTTACCAGTTCTGGATATTCCATATAAATGGAATCATGCAATACGTGGCCTTTGTGTTTGGTTTCTTTCATTTCCACTTACAATAGCATCTAAAAAAGAAAATATCTAGGAGTAAGTTTAGCCAAGGGAGTGAAAGACTTGTACACTGAAGACTATAATACATTGATGAAAGAAATTAGAGAAGACCTGAATAGATGATGAATACATTTTGTATTCATGAGTTAGAAGACTTAATACTGTTAAGATGGCAATACTACCCAAAGTGATGCACAGATTCAATGCATATTCCTCATATGCATGTGAGCTGGACAATGAATAAGGAAGACTGCAGAAGAATGGATGCATTTGAGTTGTGGTGTTGGCAAAGAATATTGAATGTACCATGGACTGTTAGAAGAATGAACAAATCTGTCTTGGAGGAAATACAGCTGGAATGCTCCTTAGAAATGAGAATGGCTTCCAGGCTTCTTCGCTCATACTTTGGTCATGCTGTCAAAAGGGACCAGTCCCTGGAGAAGGATATCATTCTGGGTAAAGCAGAAGAAGGTCAGCAAAAAAGGGAAAGACCCTCAATGAGATGGCTTGGCACAGTGGCTGTGACCATGGGTTCAAGCATGGCAATGATTTTGATGATGGTGCAGGAATAGGCACTGTTTAGTTCTGTTGTACATGGGGTCGCTATGATTTGGAACGTACTTGACTACATGTAACAATATTTTCGATGTTCTTCCACACTGTAGCATTATCAGTACTTATTCCTTTTATGGTTGAGTAGTATTTTGTTGCATATATATACCATGTTTTGTTTATTCATCTTTAATAGACATTTGGATGTTTGCACCTTTTGGTTATTGTGCATAGTGCTATTATGAACAGTCATGTACAAGTATTTGTTTGAGTACTTATTTTCAATTCTTCAGGGTATATACTTCAGAGTGGGATTGTTGGGTTATGTAGTAATTCTGTTTAAGTTTTTGAGAGACCACCAAACTCTTTTTCACAGCAGCTGAATTATTTTACATTCCTACTAGCAATGCATGAAGGTTGCAATTTCTCCATATTTTTTCCAACACTTGTTATTGCTTCCTTTTAAAAATAATAATAATACTATAGCCACCCCCCCCCAAAAAAAAAAAAAAACCCACTGCCATCAAGTTGATTCCAAATCATAGAGACCCTCACTGGGTTTCCAAGGCAGCATATCTTTACAGAAATGGATTGCCTCTTCCTTTGAACCACCAACAGATTAATAGTCAAATACCTTAGGCACTGTGCCACCAGAGCTCTTTATAGCCATCCTAGTGGGGGTGAAATGGTATCTCATTGTGGTTTTGATTTGCATTTCCCTAATGTCCAATGCCACCACTCATCTGTCAGTTCATTGTACTGCGGTGGCTTGTGTTGTGAGGCTGGAGGCTATGCTACCAGTATTTCAAATACCAGCAGGGTCAGGCACAGTGGACAGGTTTCAGCAGAACTGCCAGACTAAGACAGACTCTGAAGAAGGAAGGGGCCATCCAATTCTCAAAGAACTGGTCAGTGAAAACTTTATGAATAGCAGTGGAACACTGTCTGATCTATTACTGGGAAACTTTGTGAATAGCCCTAAAACATTATTTGATATAGTCCCAGAAGATGAGCCCCTCACAGCAGAAGCACTCAAAATACGACTGGGGAAGAGCTGCCTCCTCAAAGTAGAGTCGACCTTAACAATGTGGATGGAGTAAAGCTTTCGGCACCTCAATTTTCTGATGGGGCATGACTCAAAATTGGAAGAAATAGCTGAAAACATCCATTAATAATCAGAAAGTGGAATGTACGAAGTATGAATCTAGGAATATTGGAAGTTGTCAAAAATGAAATGTAGCACATAAAGATCGATATCCTAGGCATTAGTAAGTTGAAATGGACTGGTATTGGCCATTTTGAATCAGACAATCATATAATCTACTATGTCGGGAATGACAAAATGAAGAGGAATAGTCTTCGCCACCAGAGCTCCTAGTTAATACTACTATTACTCAAATTTGCACACCAACCACTAAAGGCAAAGACGAGGAAATTAAAGATTTTTACCAACTTCTGCAGTCTGAAATTGACCAAACATGCCATAAAGATACATTGATAATTACTGGTGATTGGAATGCAAAAGTTGAAATAAGACTCACCAGTAGTTGGAAAATATGGCCTTGGTGATAGAAATGATGCTGGAAATCACATGATAAAATTACTCAAGGTCAACAACTTGCAAATACCTTTTTTCAACAGCATAAAAGGCAGCTATACACGTGGACCTCGCCAGACAGAATACACAGGAATCAGATCAACTACATCTGTGGAAGGAGCTCTGGTGCCTAAAGCAGTTGACTGCTAACCAGAAGGCTGGCAGTTCAAACCCACCAGCTACTGCTTGGAAGGAAGGCTGGGCAATCTACCTCCGTAGTGATACCGCCTCAGAAACCCAAGGAGGGGTCACTAGAGTCAGGTCCGACTTGATGGCACATAACAACAACAACATCTATGGAAAGAGGGGATGGGAAGCTCATTATCTTCAGCCAAAATGAAGCCAGGAGCTGATTGTGGAACTTGCACATATGCAAGTTCAAGTTGAAGCTGAAGACAATTAAAACAAGTCCAGGAGAGCCAAAATATAGCCTTGATTATTTCCTGCCTGAATTTAGAGACCATCTGAATAAGAGATTTGACACACTGAACACCAATGACTGAAAACCAGAGGAATTGTGAGATGAAATCAAGAACATCATCCATGAAGAAAGCAAGAGGTCATTAAAAAGACAGGAAAGGAAGAAAAGACCAAAATGGATGTCAGAAGAGACTCTGAAACTTGCCCTTGAACAGAGAATGTTGCTGTTGTTGTTAAGTGCCGTCGAGTCGTTTCCGACTCATAGCGACCCCATGCACAGCAGAACGAAACACTGCCCGATCCCGCGCCAGCCCCACAATCCCTGCTATACTCGAGCCCATCATCGCAGCCACTGTATCAATCCATCTCGTTGAAGGCCTCCCCCTCTTTCGTCGACCCTCCACCCTACCAAGCATGACATCCTTCTCCAGGGAATGGTCCCTTCTGACAACATGACCAAAATAGGTGAGACGAAGTCTGGCCATTCTTGCTTCCAAGGAGCATTCTGGCTGCACTTCCTCCAGGACAGATCTGTTAGTTCTTTTAGCAGTCCATGGTACTTTCAGCATTCTTCGCCAGCACCACAACTCAAAAGCATCAACTCTTCTTCGGTCTTCCCTATTCATTGTCCAGCTCTCACATGCATACAAGGTGATTGGAAATATCATGGCTTGTGTCAGGCGCACCTTAGTCCTCAAGGAGATATCCTTGCTCCTCAGCACTTGAAACAGTTCCTTCGCAGTTGACTTTCCCAATGCTACACGTCGTCTAAAGTCCTGACTGCTGCTTCCGTTGGCATCGATTGTAGAACCAAGCAATGTGAATTCCTTGACAACCTCAATCTTCTCTCCATTGATTGTGATGCTGCTCATTGGTCCAGTTGTGAGGATTTTTGTTTTCTTTATGTTGAGATGTAATCCATACTGCAGACTGTATTCTTCAACCTTCATCAGTAGGTGCCTTAAGTCATCCTCACTTTCAGCAAGCAAAGTTGTATCGTCTGCATATCTCAGGTTGTTAATGATTCTTCCTCCAATCCTGATACCACGTTTTTCTTCATATAGTCCAGCTTCTCGGATTATTTGCTCAGCATATAGATTGAATAAGTGTGGAGAAAGAATACAACCCTGACGCACTCCCTTCTTGATTTTAAACCATGTAGTGTCCCCTTGTTCTATTCGAATGACAGCCTCCTGGTCAAGGTACAGATTTCTCATGAGTACAATCAAGTGCTCAGGGATTCCCATTCTTCTCAATGTTATCCATAATTTGTCATGATCCACACAATCAAATGCCTTTGCATAGTCAATAAAACACAAGTAAACCTCTTTCTGGTATTCTTTGCCTTGAGCCAAGATCCATCTGACAACAGCTATGATATCCCTTGTTCCACGTCCTCTTCTGAATCCGGCTTGAACCTCTGGAAGTTCTCTGTCAATATACTGCTGTAAACGTTTCTGAATTATCTTCAGTAATATCTTACTTGCATGTGATATTAGTGATATTGTTCTATAATTTCTACATTCTGTGGGATCACCTTTCTTTGGAATGGGCACAAATATGGATCTCTTCCAGTCAGTTGGCCAGGTAGCTGTCCTCCAAATCTCTTGGCATAACTGAGTGAGCGCCTCCAATGGGGCATCTGTTTGTTGAAATATCTCAATCGGTATGCCATCAATTCCCGGAGCCTTGTTCTTCGCCAGTTCTTTCATTGCAGAGAATAGCTAAAGCAAATGGAAGAATCAACAGGATAGAAGAGCTGAACAGAAGATTTCAAAGAGCAGCAAGAAGACAAAGTCAGTTATTATAATGAAATGTGCAAAGACCTGGAGGTAGAAAAACAAAAGGGAAGAACATGCTCAGCATTTCTCATTGAAAGAACTGAAGAAAAACTTCACATCTCAAGTTGCAATATTGAAAGAGTCTATGGACAAAATATTGAATGATGCAGAAAGCATCAAAAGAAGATGAAAAGAATACACAGTCACTGTACCAAAAAGAATTGATTAATTTTAATCTATTTCAGGAGGTTGACATATGATCAAGAACCAATGGAAGTGAAGGAAGAACTCCAAACTGCACTGAAGGAATTGATGGACTAGCCATTGAGCTGTTTCAACAAACAAATAACATGCTGAAGGCACTTACTCATCTATAAAAAAGGAAATTGGAAGACAGCTACCTGGACAACTGACTGGAAAAGATCCATACTCTGCCCATCCCAAAGAAAGGTGATCCAAAAGAATGTGGAAATTATTAAACAATATCATCAATATCACACACAAGTAAAATTTTTCTGAAGATAATTCAAAAATGGTTGCAGCAGTATAGTGACCAGGAACTTCCAGAAATGCAAGCTGGATTCAGAAGAGGATGTAGAATGAGGGATATAATTGCTAATGTCAGATGGATCTTGGCTCAAAGGAAAGAATATCAGAAAGATGTTTATTTGTGTTTTATTGACTATGCAAAAGCATTTGCTTGTTTGGATCATAACAAATTATGGATAACATTGAGAAGAATGGGAATTCTAGAACTGTTCATTGTGTTCATGAGGAACCTGTATACATAGACCAGGAGGCTGTCATTTGAACAGTACATGAGAATACTGCATGGTTTAAAATCAGGAAGGATGTGCATCAGGGTTATATCCTTTCACCATACTTAATTCAATCTGTATTCTGAGCAAATAATCTGAGGAGCTGGACTGTATGAAGAGCATGGCATTAGGATTGGAGGAAGACTCATTAACAACCTGAGATATGCAGATGACACGATTGCTGAAAGTGAAGATGACTTGAGGCACCTACAGATGAAGATCAAAGACTACAACCTGCAGTATAGATTACACTTCAACATAAATGAAATGAAAATCCTCACAAATGGACCAATAAGCAGCATCATGATAAATGGAAAAAAGACTGGAGTTGTCAAAGATTTCACATTACTTTGATCCACAGTCAACACCCATGGAAGCAGCAGATGCCATATTGCACTGGGCAAATCTCCTGCAAAAGACTTCTTTAAAGTGCTAAAGAGCAAAGATGTCTCTTTGAAGACTGAGATACGCCCAACCCAAGCCATGGTATTTTCAATAGCCTCATATGCATGTGAAAGCTGGGCAGTGAACAAGGAAGACTGAAGAAGAGTTGATGATTTTGAATTGTGGTGTTGGAGAAGAATACTGAAAGTAATATGGACTGCCAGAAGGATGAACAAATCTATCTAGGAAGAAGTGCAGCCGGAATGTTCCTTGGAAGCAAGAATGGCCAGACTTCATCTCACCTACTTTGGTCATGTTGTCAGAAGGGACTGTTTCCTGGAGAAGGATGTCATGCTTGGTAAAGTGGAGGGTCAGCAAAAAATGGGAAGACCCTCAATGAAATGAATTGACACAGTGGTTACTAGGATGGGCTCAAGCAAAACAAGGATTGTAAGAATGGTGCAGAACTGGGCAGTATTTCATTTTGTTGTGCATAGGGTCACTATGAGTTGGAGTGACAACAACAACAATGTCTAATGATTTTGAGTGTCTTTTCATGTAGTTCCTGACCATTAGTATACCTTTTTTAGAGAAATTTCCATTCAAGTCTTTTGCCCATATTTTAATTGGGTTGTTTATCTTTTTTTTTTTACATTGAGTTTTAATAGTTCTTTATATATTCTGGATACTAGACCTTTATCAGATGTATGACTTGCAAATATTTTCTCCCATTCTGTAGGTTGTCTTTTCATTTTCTAATTGTGGCTAAGAATCTTAACTTCGACTCCCGTTAGTTCTATTATATCTATGGACATTCTTATAGCACATACAAATACATATGTAGAAATATCATTTGCCAAACTTATATATATTCATGGGTATATTGCATTTTGCCTAACCATAGCTGATCATTTAGCCTGCCCACCTATGTCTACCTATGTCTTCATTTTCTCAATAATCTCTTTTGATGTACAATTAAAAAAAAATTTAATGAAGTCCAATTTATCTATTTTATCTTTTGTTCCTCATGCTTTTAATGACATATCTAAGAATCCATTGCCAAATTTAAGGTCATTATTTATCCCTTTGTTTTGTTCTAAGGGTTTTCTAGTTTTAGCTCTTACACATAGGTTACTGATTTGGTGGCACAGTGACTAAGGTATTTGACTGCTAACCAGAAGGTTGGCAGTTCAAACCCACCAGCCACTCTGCAGAAGGAAGACTGGGCAATCTACTTCTGTAAAGATTTGCCACCTCAGAAACCAAAGGGGTTGCTATGAGTTGGAATCAACTTGATGGCAATGAGGTTTTTTAAACTCCATTTTGAGTTAATTTTGTATATGGTGTGAGGTAAGGGTCAAATTTCATTCTTTAATATATGACTATCCACTTATCCCAGCACCATCTGTTGAAGAGATTAATCTTCTTCATTGAATAGTGATGGCAACCTTGTCAAAAATTAATTGACCTCAAATTTTTTGGTTTATTTTTTACTTTCAATTCTATTCCATTAGTCCCTATGTCCATCTTTATGCTAGTTCACACTGCTTTAATCACTATAGTTTTGTGGTAAATTTTGAAATTGGGAAGTGAGAGTTCTCCAACTTTATTCATCTTTTTTAAGATTGTTTCAGCTATTCAGGACCCCTGGAAGTTTCATATGAATCTGAGAATTAGTTTTTCCATTTTTGAAAAAAAATGACACTGGAATTTTGAAAGGGATTGCATTGAATTTGTAGATTACTTTGGGTAGTATTTTGGTTACCTAGTGCCACTCTGACAGAATATACTGCAGGTGGAATGGCTTTAACAAACAGGAGTTTATTCTCTTACAGCTCTGGAGGCTAGAAGTCTGAGTTCAAAATGCCAAGCTCTAGGAGCTGAGTGAAAGCCCCTTGCCCTTGGGCTTCAGCTCTGCCTCTTGCTCCCAGCCCACTGAAGCTAGAGGCATCTCTTCACTCAGGCAGCTGCTGGCTGCTGAGGTTGACAAACCCAAGGTCTGCAAGTGAAAAGGCACAATCCTAATATTACCAAACTACATGGCAGGCCATTAATTCAAGTCCGTTAAAAGTTCCAAGATCAGCAGGGCAACATGGCAGGCTACTGAACAATGACTCAGCTACATGCAGGGTTTAAGCATGCCATCAGTTGGAGACCTTCCTCAAAGTTGCTTCTTATACGCTGGAAGCACACCATATCCCTAAAGCAGCTACTCAGCTGCTCCAGTAGATTCAACCATGGAGTTAATTACCAGTCTCACCATGGGGAATAACTACATCCAGCTGGCCAGCCACTCAACCAGGCCCAGCCAAATTGACAACAACCTTAACCACCACAGGGAGTACTGCCCTCTTAAGAATATTAAGTGTTCTAATCCATGAACACAAAATGTCTTTCCACCTATTTAGGTATTTACTTTCTTTCATCAATGCATTGTATTCTTCAGTGTACAAGTCCTTCACTTCCTTGGTTAAATTTATTCTTAGATATTTTATTCTTTTAGATGCTATTGTAAATAGCACTGCTTTTTAAATTTCCTTTTCAAATGTTCATTGCAGTTCTATAGAAACATAACTGATCTTTGTGTTGATCTTGTACCCTTCAGCTTTGCTGAATTCATTTGCAAACAACTCTAGTGAGGTTGTTTGTCTATTCTTTGGAAATTTCTATATATAGGATTATATCATCTGCAAATAGAGATCATTTTGTTTCTTCCATTCCTCTTTGGATGCCCTTTATTTCTTTTTCTTGCCTAGTTGCTCTGGCTATAATTTCCAGCACAATTTTGAATACCATTGTACAGTACAGTGTTGAAAGCTCACAAGTTGCCTTTTCCAGCAAACTCCAAGACTTTGGCACCGGGTTTTACTCTCACCCCCAGGCAAAACATCAGAAGATGATTTTTTGAAAAAACAAAATCAACCTAGAGCAAAGACATATGGATTATGAAAGGATATGCCAGTTGGCCACCTGTGCAACCATACTACAGCAAAACACACTCATTAGCAAGCTGTGCATGTACAAAGAGCTTGAAATTAGTTTTTCAGTGCTTCACACTTCAATATGAATAGATAGCCAAAGATCACAGATATCAAAGAAAAAGCTCCAACATGAGAGATAGACCAAAACAAATCAGTAGAGAAAGGGAAACTCAGTGAAAACAGAGACAATATACTTCAAAGACACATAATTCTATGAAGATAAGTGAACAAGTTATATACACAAAATAAGAACATGATAGCATAAAAAAAGTAAAGAGATTTAGCAATAAAGTTAAGGACATTTCCCAGAAAATTGAACAAATAGATTAAGAGATGGAAAATAAGAGAGAAAAGATAAAATGAGTGGAATGATTCAGGAGGTCCAACAGCTCATTAATAAACTCAGAGGAGGAAATTATCAAAAAGATTACAGGAATCAGGGACACAATAGAGGGTCTTGGTTAGAATGGGATAAAAATATAGAACAAAACTAAAATTCATTAAAAAAAAATTTACTGAAAAATTCACAAATAAATATTATTTTTACTTCAGACTTCTGAGAACATTTTCCCACTGTACTCTAGCTTCAAATCCTGTTAGTAAGAGGACTTACTAATCCTTTTTTGCCCTCTGTGAATTCTTATAGGGACTGGAGGAACCCTCAAGACTATTGCCCTAAGACACCCTTTTAACCTGGAACAGAAGCCACTCCCAGAGGTCACCTTTCACCCAAATAATGGATTGGCCTATAAAATAAACAATAACACCCATGAGGAATGTGCTTCATAGAACAATGAATTATACTAGACCAAAGAGGTAACCTTTGCCCAAAAGCAAGATGGAAAGGCAGGAAAAGTTCATGGATGGCAATAGGAAAGGCAGAGTGAAGATGGGGAGAGTGCTGACACATTGCAGGCACAGCAACCAATGTCACAGAACAATTTGTGTATGAATTGTTGAATGAGAAACTAATTTGTTGTGTAAACTTCCACCTAAAACACAATAAATAATGTAAAAAAAAAATACAGGAAAATTTGCTAGGACAACAGAATGGGTTATTTAGATAAATGAGCCTGCCCAATACCTAACATTACTAGTGAAAAAGAGCTACACAGAAGCACATAATTGTGACAGTTCAAAATACCAGGCTGGAAGAGAGGATTACAATAACAAAGGGAGAAAAAAAGGATTAGGAGCACAAATGGCTAAGTCCTCTTACTAACAAGATTTGAAGGTAGAGTACAGTGGGAAAAAGTCCTTGGAAGTCTGAAGTAAAAACAATATTTATTTGTGAATTTTATACCTCGCCAAACTATCAGTCACATGAGGGTAAAATAAAGATATTTTCAGACATTCAGAGTCTCAAAATATATATCTCACATGTGCCCTTATTTCATTAAAACAAGGAAGCAAAGAAAGAAAGGAAACAGGGGATCTGACACAGGAAGAGCGTGAAGAGGCTGACAGCCATGGAACCGGCCTTGAGAGCAACCAATACAGATGAGTGTAGAGATGACATGCACTAGAGGAATGTCTCCAGGAAAGAATGAAATCGATATATTGACAGGTTTTCTTGGAAAATTGTTTGATTTATTTTACAAAACTATTAAGGGTGTGTTGAAAATGTTAAAGTTGGGCTCAAAGAAAATAAGAAA
>NW_006921701.1:8261740-8270320 GCF_000298275.1 Orycteropus afer afer | reverse complement strand
TCACCCCCACCTGGCTGACTGTTCCTCTGTCTGGCTTCCTGGCTTTTAATCCCTTTTCTCCTGCTCTTCCGGCCTGCTACTCTGGCGTCCCTGCGTTGTCTCTCCTCACCTGTAAGCCTCACCTGTAAGATTTAGGGGGAAAACAAAACCACAACGCCTCTCTGATGGCAGAGACTGTCTCTGGTGGTAGACAGTTAGTTGGCCCCAGAGTACAAGGCACCCTTGACTCCGCTGGGAAAGCGGACTCTGCCGGAACCCTGAGCAGGTAAAACCTAACCCTGAAGCATCCAACGTTGTTGTTAGTTGCCATGTGGCAACCCTATCATGTCAGAGTAGAGCTGTGTTCCATTGGGTTTTCAAAGGCTGTGATCTTTCGGAAGTAGATCACCAGGCCTTTCTTCCAAGGTGCCTCTGGGTGGATTTGAAATTCCAACTTTTAGGTTAGCAGCTAAGTGTGTTAACACTTTGGACCACCCAAGAACTCCTTGGCCTTGATGCTGTTGTTGTTGCTATGTGCCGCTGAGTTGGACCCGACTCATAGCGACCCCACCTTGGGTTTGAGGCAGTATCACTATGGAAGTTGATTGCACCATCTTCCTTCTGAGGAGTGGCTGGTGGGTTTGAACTGCCAGCCTTCTGGTTAGCAATCAAGTGCTTTAGGAACTACTCTACCAGAGCTCCTTTGGCCTTGATAGTAAGACAAAAATCTGCAGATTGGCCTTCAACCTTAGTTTCTGGAAGTCTAAGTGGCTGAATACCTAACTCAACATCATTTATAGTGTCTCTGAGCTTGTACCTGACCTGCAGATGGGGTTACTTAAGTTATTATTAGAGCTAGTCAGGATATCAACATTAGTAATATACACATGGAATGTCATTGGATTTATTGTTAATATATCATACATACTATAAATGTCTAGATGAATCTTGAAGTGAAAGTATCTTTTATGTTAAAATTCTATCAATCAGTTGAAGTTTAACTGTATACAGTGAAACTTGTGAGAGCCTCTTATAAACTGAATTATGTTTCCCCAAAATAGATGTTGTAATTCCTAACTTCATGCCTGTGGTTATAATCCCATTTTGGAATGGGTTGTCATTGTTATGTTAATGAACAGCCTTAACATTTTGAGTCAATCTCTTTTGAGATGTAAAAGAGATTAAACAAGCAAGCAGAGGAGAGATGGGGTCAGATAGATGTCAGGACACACGGAGATCTCCAACGAACCAGCAAGTGAAGCTGAGGAGACAAGAACCTTCCTCCAGAGCAAGAGAAAGAAAGCCTCCCCCTAGAGCCAGTGCTCTGATTTCAGACTTCTAGCCTCCTTAACTGTGAGAAAACAAATTTCTGTTTGTTAAAGTCATCCATTTGTATTTCTGTTATAGCAGCATTAAATAACTAACACGGAATTTGGTACCAAGAAGTTGAAGTGCTACGTAACAAATACCTAGTGTGAAAGTGGTTTTGGAATTGGGTAATGAGTGGAGGCTGAAACAGTTTTAAGGTTCTTGGTAGTAAAAGCCCGGATTGACTTGAAGAGACTGTTAGTAAAATTATAGATGTCAAAAGCAATTCTGATGGGAGCTCAGAAGGAAGTGAGGAGAGCTATAGAGAAAGTCTCTATCATCTTAGAGAATACTTATGGCATCAACAACAGAATGTTGCTAGAAATGTGGACATTAAATGTGCTTCTGGTAAGGCTTTAAAAGAAAATGATGAACATGTGATTGGACAAGGTAGGAGGGATGATGCTTTTTATGCAGTGGCAAAGAACTTTTCTGAATTACATCCAAATGTTTGGTGGAAGATGGAACTTGTAAGTGATGAACTTGGATATCTGGCTGATGAGATTCTAAGCAAGATCTTAAAGAGGCCACATGGTTTCTCCTTGCTGCTTACAGTAAAATGTAAGAGAAAAGAGATGGACTTAAAAATGAACTGAGCAAAATGAAAACAGCACTTAAAGATTTAGAAAATTCTGTTGTTCAAACCAAGGACAAATGTCCTAGAATGTTCACCAAGGATATGGCTATACAATTTTTGTGAAAGAAATTAAGCCTGTGACTGCTGGATCTAACCAACTATCACAGCAGAAAAACCATCAACCTAGACTGAAGGGGACATAGATAAGACAAAAGGAAAGAACACTGTCTGCCCCTTAGAATCTACAAGAATGAAACAGGCCAAAGGAATGACATCTATTGTCCTCCAAAAAAAGAAAAGGACCATTCCTGGAGCAGCTTGGAGATCAGCAGAACTGTTGAAAGAAGTAAGGCCGTCTTGGTTTCAAAGGGTAGAGCCATGGTCCCCTGGATCTCAGAGGGTGAGGCCACAGCCCTCTAGGTTTCAAAGTGTCGGATCTTCAGCAACTTGGTTCTGGAGTGTGGGGTTGCCATTAAGGTGTGCCAGAGCGATGAGGCTGCCACGCCCAAGGGGCAAAAGAATGGGGTCTGCTGGGCCAAGGGGCTGGGGTTGCAACTCAGGTGGACTAGGAGAATGGGGCTTCTCGAAGCAGAGGGAGTACAGCTGCCATCCCAGTGGGCCTGGAAGGCAGAGTGGAAGCCCAGGCCTGAAAGGCCTTCACCCAGAATCATCAAAGAAAGAATAGAGACAAACTTAAGGGCCCTAATACATGGCATAAATACATATCAAGTATAACTAAAACACACACAAACATGAGAAGATAAAATAGATGACTGGAACTTCCTAAAAATTAGACACTTATGCATGTCAAAAGATTTCACCAAAGAGTAAAAAGAGAACTTGCAGACTGGTAAAAAAAAAAAATTTGGCAATGACATATTGGACAAAGGGCTACTCTCTAAAATTTATGGAAACTTTCAACACTTCAACTACGAAAAGACAAATAATCTAGTTGAAAATTGGGAAGACAACATGAGCAAACACTTCACCAAAGAAGACATTCAGGTGGCCAACAAATGCATTAAGAAATTCTTGCAATATCATCTCACCCCACCATTAATAGGAACTCTGGTGGCATTAATAACAGAATTAAAAAAAAAAAAAAAACCCAGAAAACAATAAATGCTGGTGAGGGTGTGGAGAGACCAGAACCCTCATACACTGCTGATGGGATTGTAAAATGGTGAACCATGGTGGAAAATGGTATGGCGCTCCCTTAAAAAGTTAGAAGTAGAAACACCATATGATCCAGCAGTCTCACTACAGAAACATCCTACAGAAATAAGAGCCTTGACACGAATAGATATACGCACACCCAGCCTCATCACAGCAGTACTCACAACAGCAAAAAGATGGAAACAACCTAAATGCCATCAACAGATAGATGAATGGATCAACAAACTATGATACATATACACAATGAAATACTACGCACTAATGAGGACTCTGCTAAATATCTCATAACGTGGTTGAACCTAAAGGATATTTTGTTAAGTGAAATTAGTCAATCACAAAAGGACAAATATTGCATGTGACCACTATTGTAAAAAGTCAAGAAAAGGTTTTCACACAAAAAGAACCATTCTTTGATGGTTACCAGAAGTTGTAGGGAAGGGAGGGTAAACTAGAGGGTAGACACATATTAACTTGGGTGGAGAGGAAGGCAATATACAATAAGGGGGAGGTCAGCACAAAATGATCAAGGAGAGGAAGATGCTGGGAGGAGTACAAAATGTTAAAGGCAACAGAGGTAAATACTAATACATATATGTTCTGGTTACCTAGTGCCACTCTGACAGTAATACACCACAAATGGGATGGCCTTAACAAACAGGAGTTTATTCTTACAATTTGGGGGCTGTAAGTCCAATTTCAAAGCACCAGGCTCTAGGGGCTGGGTGAAAGCTCCTCAGCCTTGGGCTTCAGCTCTGCCTCCAGCTCCCGGCCCACTGAAGCTAAAGGCATTTCTTCACTCAGACAGCTGTTGGCTGCTGAGGCTGCCAAGCCCAAGGTTGACAAGTAAAAAGGCATAGTCCCGATGTTACCAAGCCACACGTTAGGCCATTAATTCAAGTCCACTGAAACTCCCAACAGTGGCAGAGCATGGTAGGCTGCTGAACAATGACATGGCTACATGCAGGGTCCACGCATGCCATAAGCTAGAGACCGTTCCCAAAGCTGCTTCTTATATACAGAAAGCAGACCACATATCCAAAGCAGCTACTCAATACTCAGCTGCTTGTGGTAGATCCCACCATGGAGCTGAGTGCCAGTCCCATCATGGGGAATAACTACCACCAGCTGCCCAGCCACTCAACCAGGCCCAGCCAAATTGACACACAAACATAACTACCACAATATATAATCCTGCAATAACAATAATAATAATAAAGTACAAGTGGATACATAGATAAACACCCAAGCTGAACAGGGTGGGAAGAAGAATGGAAATATATACAAGTCTGATGGAAGATACTTTTGCATAGGCTGCACATATATCCATGAATATAGTAGAGCACACAGGAGCAAAGTTATGAAAATGTCTTCGCCATAACAAAACCCCGAGGGAGCGAATAGGCCTGGGGACTCAGAACCATATTCTCAGGGGACATCAAGGTCAATTGGCCTAACATAGTCCACAAAGAAAATGTTCTACATCCTGCTTTGGTGAGTAGCAACTGGGGTCTTAAAAGCTTGCCAGCAGCCATCTAAGGTACAACTATTGGTCTCTCCCCATCCAGAGCAAAGAAGAGTGAAGAAAATCAAAGACACGTGGAAACAATTAGTCCAAAGGACTCATGGACCACATGAACCTCAGCCTCCATGACCCTGAGACCAGAAGAACTAGATGGTGCCTGGCTACCACTACCAACTGCTCTAAAAGGGATCACATAAGAAGGTCTGGATAGAGGGGAAGAAAAACGTGGAACAAAACTCAAAATCATAAAAAAAAGACCAGACTTACCACTCAGATGGAAATTGATGGAACCCCCAAGACTATATAGCCTTTAGTCACCCTTTGGACCTGGAACTGAACTCACTCCTGTGGCTCAATTTTCAGCCAAACAATAGATAAGTCTACGAGGTGATGAACAATAACACTAGGAAAGTACACATTCCTTAGGTTAATCAACCATTTGAGAGCAAAAGGGAAACATTTGCCCTAGGATAAAGTTCAGAAGGCAGGAAGTGTTAGGTGAGAAGGAGGAATGGAAACTGGGAAACACAAGGAGGAAGTAGGAGGAGTGATGTTACATTAGGGGATTGCAATCAATTACATGAAACAAAATGTGTATGAATTGTTGAATGGAAAACTGATATGCTCTATAAACTTTCACCCAAATCACCATAAAAAGTTAAAAAGATAAAGACCAATATATTTTTTGTGTGTCAATAAATACACATCTAGGTATGCTAAGTACAGGCTTACCTTGGAGATGTTGTGGGTTTGGTACGAGACCACCACAAGAAAGTAAATATCACAATAATGCAAGCCACACAAATTTTTTTGGTTTTCCAGTGCATATAAGAGTTATATTTAATACACTATATAGTCTATTAAGGACCTCTGGTGGCATAGTGCCTAAGGCATTTGACTGCTAACCAAAAGGCTGGAGGTTTAATCCCACCAGCCGCTCCTGAGAAGGAAGATTGGGCAATCTATTTTCATAGTGATACTGCCTCAGAAACCCAAGGAGGGGTCGCTAAGAGTAGAATTGACTCAATGGCAGTAAGTTTCATTTTGGGATTTATAGTCTATTAAGTGTTCAATAGTATTATGCAAAAGCTTTAAGTATTGTGAGAATTACCAGAATGTGACAGAGACATGAAGTGAGCACCCGCTGTTGGAAAAATGGCACTGATAGCCTTGCTCCATGCAGGGTTGCCACAAATTTTCAATTTGTAACAAATGTGGTGCCTGCGAAGGGCAATAAAGCAAAGCACAATAAAATGAGGTATGCCTGTAATTTTAAATAATACAAAGCAGAATAACAAAGATTTGATTAAGTCATAGCTCTAAACTTTGTCAACTGTTTTAGTGTCTATCTTGCATTCATTATATTAACCAAAAAAATCTTTTAAGAAGTATGTTAAATTTTTGGTATTTAATTCCATTTAGGTTATGAGTCTTTTAAGGATAAATCCTATTTGGGAGTACACATCTAATGAAAATGAAAAAAAATAATATCAGCTTTTCCACATCAACATTTCATATGCCGAAAAAATTACCAAATTATGTACAATATCTGTAATAAATCCCCTTTGATTCAAACATAATGAAGAAAATAAAGCAAATGATATAAAGAAGAAAGTACTGTAAAATGCAGTATCCAAACACATCCGTCTTCTCCACTATTCTCAGCTGGAAGCGAGCATCTGTTTGGTATCACAAAACCACAATGGAGTGACTACAGGAGCCATCTTACAGCTAACCACACAGAGAAGTTACTCTTCTTGCACTGTAACATCAACTTCAAAATTTGACAATAGTTTGATTTTAATAATAAAATGATAAAAAGAATTACACTCTGGAATAAAATTAAAAGGAACCCTGGTGGTGTAGTGGTTAAGCACTCAGGCTGCTAACCAAAAGGTCAGTGGTTCGAACCCACCAGCTGTTCCACAGGAGGAAGATGTAGCAGTCTGCTTCCATAAAGATTGCAGCTTTGGAAACCTTGTGGGGCAGTTCTACTCTGCCCTATAAGGTCTCTATGGGTCAGAATTCATTCAACAGCAATGGGTGTGGGGTTATTTGGGGGGGGGGTGGTGGATAAGATTTCAGAGTTAGTCTTGCATCCCAAAAGTTCCATTCTGTCAAGATTGTATTTGGCTTTGGTCTTAACTTTTACCGAATATTGATTTTAACATTTGCCCAAGCGTTTATCATGTGCAACATGTAAGCCCACCTGGATGTGCTGTTCTGCACCAGCTTTTTTCATTTAAAAATATATCTTGGAGAATGTCCCACATTTTTCTCTCTCTTTTTTCTCTTTAACAGTTGCAACGACATTTATTTAATCAGACTTCTAATGATGGACTTTTTATGATGTTTTCAATATTTTATTACGATGTTGCAAGGATGTTTGCATATCTATGCATATGTATGTGACCATTATCTGCAGAACCAATATTTACAAGTAGAATGAACTGCGCTACTGTGACACAAATTTCATAAAGGGCTGGATTTGAGGAATAGAAATTTATTTTCTCACAGTTCTGTAGACTAAAAGTCCCAATCATGGTCTTGGCAGTATATTCTTTCCTTGTTGGTAGTACAGGGTGTTTAGATTGAAACAGGTGATCAGATTAAAACCCACTCTAAATGAATATGTTCTAATGAACATAACAAAGAAAATCCTATTTCCAAACAGGATGACATCCATTGGTGTGGGGGTAGGATTTCAACTCATATTTTTTTTGGGAGGAGGTACAATTTAATCCATAACACTCAGAGTACACATATAAAATTTTGACAGGTTGTCCATAGTATAATGTCTCATTATATCTTCTAGCTCATCTGTCACTCCCTTTTAGAAGTAATTCTCCAGTGTTAGTGTCAGGGCTCACTCTGGGGAAACAAAAAAGTTGGTCAAGGTGATAGCAGTGTCCTCCCATCTCTGAGAAGCTCCTTTCCTCCCCCTCTGCCTTCGGTCCCTATGCCACTGGCCAGATCCCCCTTAAAGGTTATATATATATATATATATATATATATATATATATAGTGACTTCAGGAGAGAGATCAGAAGGGTTCAGAGATAGAGACAGAGGTAAAGATATGTATGTGTGTGTGCGTGCGTGTGTGTGTATGTGTGTGTGGGGGGTGGGGAGAGAGAGAGAGATAGAGAGAGTAAGAGAAATAGAGAGAATCTGGTTCCTCTCTTGGCTCCAGTCCACATATTCAGTACATATCACATTCTTCTTAAGATGACTGAAGTGACGCCATGATTGTTGTGACCATGGGAACACACTCTTCCTGTACATCCATGGTCATGGCTTAGAACTCACTCTCCTGGTCCACTCTCCCTCTCCCTCTAAAAAATACCCTGCCAAGGAGAATTTCCACCCATAAAGTGTAAGATTGGCTTATGATCTTTACTTTCAAATTCCCTTTCAGAGAAAAGAGGAGTATGGCATATTTGTGTTCACCTCCTTGGCCATATCTAGAAAGAAACAATCCATGTGCTGAGGTAAATCCAGTTCCCTGAACATCCTACCTCCCTTCTCAGGGGCGTGTGCTTGGCACTCAGCAAGCACCACACATGTACCTGATAGTTCTTGTATGTGAGGCAGTATGCAGAGCTGTGGTTATCATTATTGTTAATATTACTCCATATTATTTTACCACATACTTTCTGAAAGAATGTTGAAAAATTTAGTTACCCTACACAATTGACATTTAAAGTTTTTTTTATCATGGTTTAGAGATCTGCAATGGATGTAATTTCTAGCATATTATAAATACTAACATTTTAAAGTAAACATGTTCTTTTAAATGTAGCTAATAGAATCTAGGGAGCTCTGGTAGCATAGTGGCTAAGGCACTTGACTGCTCACCAGATGGCTGGCGGTTCAAACCCATCAGCCACTCCTCGGAAGGAAGGTTGGGCAATCCTACTTCCGTAGTGATAACTGCCTCGGAAACCCAAGGAGGGGTC
>NW_006921701.1:8253722-8257919 GCF_000298275.1 Orycteropus afer afer | reverse complement strand
ATGTAATATATTTTTAAGCTTTAAAATCTTTTATTGTTTGCCCTATCATATGTTTCTGCAGATAACATATGTGTATGAATACTAACATTAATTTTTAAAATCTCCTATGACCCTAAGATCTAAGTTTAAAAATTAACTTAGAATTAAGATACCATTAAGATTACTATTAAAATCAAACATTACAGAGATATTTAGATTTTGACAGTTGTTAAACATAAAGTAAAATTTCAGACAGCAGGATGGCTTTGAAGTGAATATTACTTATTACTAGAAGGAAGAATAGTAAGTGAAGACTAACAGCAAAAGAGAGAGAGAGATTGACAGAGATGCTCGTACAACACGAATAAGTTCAGGACTTGCAAAATGAGTATTGATTGCTGTCAAGTTGCCGTATTTACAGCAGAATCCACAATATACCCATCCAGTCATCCCGAGGAAGCAAGACTGGGTGATCTACTTCTGTAAAGATTGACTGCCTCAGAAACCCAGTGGGGGTTGCTATGAGTCGGAATTAACTCGACGGCAGTGAGTTTGGTTTTGGTTTTGGGTTAGAGCACAAGTATTGAATTCTATGGTAGGAATGAAAAAAACTAGAGTAGTTAATAACAAGGAGACCTTCACTTTAAGTAAAGCATGAATATGGATTTATAATACTCACTAATCTTTGACTAAATTTAATGAGTGTGATTAAACTTTAGAAAGGAAAAAATAATAAGAGAAAAATCTTTGTGACCTTGGTTTGTTGTTGTTGTTGTTGTTGGGTGCCATTGAGTCAGTTTCGGCTCATAGCAACCCTGTGTACAACAGAACCAAGAACTGCCTGGTCTTGTACCATCCTTATAATCCTTGCTATGCTTGTCTCCATTGTTGCAGCCACTATATCAATTCATTTTGTTGAGGGTCTTCCCCTTTTTCACTGACCCTCTACTTTACCAAGCATGATATTCTTCTCCAGGAACTGGTCCCTTCTGCTAATGTGACCAAAGTTCATGAGATGAAGTTTGGCCATTCACACTTTTAAGGAGCATTCTAGCTGTACTTCCACGAAGACAGATTTGTTCATTCTTATCACAGTCTGTGATATTCCCAGTACTCTTGGTCAACACCGCAATTCAAATGCATCAAGTTTTCTTCAGTCTTCCTTATTCACTGTCCAGCTTTCACATGCATCAAAAGCATAAGCCATAAAAGACAGTATTGAAAAATTGGACATCATCAAAATTAAGAAATTTTAACTTAAAAGACACTGTCAAAAGAATGAAAAGACAAGTCGTAGACTAGGAGAAAATATTTAGAAATGCAGAATATATAAAGAACTATAGAAACCCAATAATAAGAAATAAAAAATTCAGTTTAAAAAATAGGTAAAAGATTTGAGCAGACCCTTCACCAAAGAAGGGTTTATGTACAGCAACCAAAGAAGAGTTTATGTACAGCCAATAAACATGTTCAACGTGATTAGTCAGTAGGAAAATGCAAAATAAAACCACAAGGAGAGACAACCACATGCTATTAGAATGGCTATAATTTAAAAGGCTTGACCATGCCAAGTGTAGAATAACTAGGACTCTTATACTGCTGACAAGAATGTAAAATGAAACAATCACTTCAGAAAACAGTTTGGCTGTATCATAAATAGATAAACATACACTTAATATATGATACAGTCATTCCACTCCCAGGTATTTACCCAAGAGAATAGAAAACATATGCTTACACAAAGACTTGTACACAAATCTTACAGCAGTTTTATTTGTAAGAGCCAAAAACCAGAGACAGCCCAGCTATCTATAAACAACTGATCAAATAAACAAATTGTAGTATATCCATATAATGAAATACTAACCAGCAGTAAAAAGGATTGACCTTCTGATACATGAAACAACGTGAATAAATATTAAAAGAATTATGCTGAGTGAAAGAAGCCAGATTAGAAAGAAGTACATACTGCATGACTCCATTTAGATACAACTCTAGAAAAGGAGGCCAATCTATAATGACAGAAAGTGGGTCAGAGATTGCCTAGGCATGGGATATGAGGACAGGAGTGGTAGACAGAGGGAGATTAAAGGTGGTGTCCGCTATCTTGATGGTGGTGATGGTTTCGTGGTTATGTACATGTATCAGAATATCATAACCCACTGCCATCGAGTCAATTTCCACTAATAGTGACCCTGTAAGACACAGTAGAACTGCCCCACAGGATTTCCAAGGCATAAATCTTTACAGAAGCAGACGGGCTCATCTTTCTCCCGCAGAGTGGCTGCTGGGTTTGAGCTGCCGAACTGGGTTAGCAGCCCAGTGTTGTAACCCTATGCCACCAGAGCTCCTTAATATCATTTTGTATAGTTCAAACATGTACAGTTTATTGTATGTAAATTATATGTCAATGAAGATGTTTAAAAAGGTGATGAAAATATTTGTCCTACAAATGTGAATATATGTCCAAGAAAATATAAAATATGAACTTATCTCTTACAATGCCCTATTACTTGACAGTGTGCTATCCATCTGTGGTGGTTAAATTTGTGTGTCAACTTGGCTGGGCCTGGTTGAGTGGCTGAGCAGCTGAATGCAATTATTCCCCTTAGTGAGATTGGTAATTAATTCCATGGTGAAATCTATTGGTGCAGCTGAGTAGCTGCTTTGGGTATGTGGTCTGCTTCTTGTTTATAAGAAAGAGCTTTGGGAATGGTCTCTAGCTTATGGCATGCTTGGACTCCACATGTAGCCATGTTGTTGTTCAGCAGCCTGCCATGCTCTGCTGACCTTGGGACTTAAAATGGACTTGAATTACTGGCCTGCCATGTGGTTTGGTAACATTGGAACTGTGCCATTTTATTTGTCGACCATGGGCTTGTTAGCTGCAGCAGCCAGTAGCTGCCTGAGTGAAGAGATGGCTCTAGCTTCAGTGGGCCAGGAGCAGGTGGCAGAGCTAAAGCCCAAGGTCGAGGGGCTTTCACACAGCCCCTAGAGACTGGCACTTTGAACTTGGACTTAAAGCCTCCAAATTGTAAGAATAAACTCCTGTTTGTTAAGGCCATCCCATTTGTGTATATTCCTGTCAGAGCGGCACTAGGTAACCAGAACAATAGGGAAAAGATATTAACTACCTACCCGCTATGAGTCGGGTCCGACTGGATGGCACTAACAACAACAGGTCTTGCAGTTTACCCCTATGTTTGTGTTAAGAATTTTAGGTTTTAATTCTTACATTTAGGGCTTTGATCCATTGTGAGCTAATTTTCTTTTGTGAAACCTGTATGCTGAGCAAATTTTGCATGTGGAAATCCATTATCAGGAAGAGACTGTTCTTACCTCATTGAATGGATTTAGTACCCTTATTGAAAAATAATTGACATAGATGTATGGGTTTATTTCTAGACTCTCAATTCCATTCCATTGATCTGTCTATCATTAAACCATACTAGAAAGTTTCGATTACTATAGATTTATAGTACATTTTGAAATCGAGAAGTGTGAGTCCTACTTTGTTCTTTTTTCAAGGTTTGACTATTTGTGTCCTCTTGAAATTCCATATAAATTTGAAGACTGGCTTTTCTATTTCTGCAATGTTGCAATTTTGGTAGGATTACACTGAGTCTGTAGATCACTTTGGGTAGTATTGACATCTTAATATTTAAGTCTTCTAATTCATGAACACACAATGTCTTTCCATTTATTTAGGTCTTCTTTAATTTCTTTCACCTATGTTTTATAAGGAGCTCTGGTGGCATAGTGCCTAGGGATTTGACTGCAAACCAGAAGGCTGGTGGTTTAAACCCACCAGCCACTCCTCAGAAGGAAGGTTGGGCAATCTACTTCTGTAGTGATATTGCCTTGGAAACCCAATTGTTTATGTTTTATAGCTTCATCTCCTTGGTTAAATTTATTCTTGGGTCTCCCAGAGCCACGGAGGGTGGATGAACCCCTGAAACTATTTCCTTGAGATAATTTTTAAATATTAAACCAAAAACATTCCCTGAAGTCTTCTTAAAACTAAAAGATAGTTGAGCTTCACTAGTGAAAAAAGGTCAGCCTTGAGCAGTATGCCCTTTTAAGAACTATCTAGATGGGATCAAATTGACAACAGCAACTCTAAAGTAACCTTAGGGGGCAGTGAGCTTATGTTAATAATGGAAGAAGAAGTCAGAGAAGGAAGGTGAGAATGGCTTCATGATTCAAAGAATGTAATCA
>NW_006921701.1:8242969-8253082 GCF_000298275.1 Orycteropus afer afer | reverse complement strand
TTTTTTTTTTTTTTTTAAGCAAGAATTAAAAAATATATATATCCTAGTAATTTTATTCTTCAGATGCTATTGTACATGGAATTTTTTCTTAATTTGCTTTTTAGTTGGCTCATTGCTGGTACATAGAAACCCGATATTTTCTGTATTGACTTTGTATCCAAACTTCACTCAATCAGCTCTAGTCGCTTTCTTGTAGATTCTCTGGGATTTTCTATATATAGGATCATTGTTGTTGTTGTTATGTGCCGTGGAGTCAGCCCTGACTCATAGCGACCCTTCCTTGGGTTTCTGAGGCAGTGTCACTACGGAAGTAGATTGCACAACCTTCCTTCCGAGGAGTGGCTGGTGGTTTTGAACAGCCAGCCTTCCGGTTAGCAGTCAAGTGCCTTAGGCACTACGCTACCAGAGCTCCTATACAGTATCATATCATATGCAAATAGGAATGGTTTTACTTCTTTCCCAATGTGGACACCTTTTATTTCTTTTTCTTGCCCTGACTGGGACTCCTAGTACAATATTGAGTAGTAGTGGTGAGAGCAGGGATCCATATTTATTTTTGATCTTAAGGGGAAAATTCTCAGTCTTTTTCCGCTGTGTATGATGTTAGCTGTAGGGCCTTTTTTTTTTTTTTTTTTTTTTTTAAACAAATGCCCTTTATCATTTTGAGGAATTTCCCTTCTATTCTTGTTTTTATTGAGTGTAATGCCTTGATTACAAGGGTAAGTCAGTGGCCGAGGAAGAGGTGTCTTTCTTCAATTAGCCAAGCTCCTGAGAGAAGATATTGAAGGTAGGGCTTGCAAGATCTGTTGCTGGCTTCAACAGCTCAATCATTCGAAGACTTTTTGTTACTTTCTTTACTGGAGAGCTTTTTCGATCTTCATATGACTGATTTTCTGTTTCTTATCCATTCATTTCAACCTGAAGGACTTCCTTTAGCATTTGTAATAAACTCCCTCTGATTTTGTTTATCTATAAGTGACTTTATTATACCCTCATTTTCAAAGTAAAGTTTGGTTGGATTAGAATTGTTGATTGATAGTTTTTTCTTTCAGCATTTAAATATGTCATCCCACTGCCTCTGGCCTCCATGGTGTCTAAGGAGAAATAACCACTTAATCTTATTGAAGATCCATTGAATGTGACAATTTGCTTCTTTCTTGCTGCTGTCAAGATTCTCTTTATCTTTGCTTTTTGAGGGTTGGATTATAATATGTTTTACTGTGGATCTCTCTGAGTTCATCCTACTTGGACCTTTGCTGAGCATCTTCATTAATTTGGGGATGTTTTCAGCCACTATTTTGTTAATATTCCTTCTGCTCCTTTGTCTTTCTCTTTTCCTTCTGAGACTCTCATAATGCATATTGGTCTGCTTGATGGTGTCCCACAAGTTCCTTAGGCTCTGTTCACTTCAATATTTTTTCTTTTTGTTCCTCAGACTCAATCACTTCAATTGTTGTGCCTTCAAATTTGCTGATTCTTCTGCCTACTCAAACATGCTGTTGTACCCCTCCAGGTAATTTTTCATTCCAGTTATTGCAATTCTTAGTTCGAGTATTTCTGTTTGGTTTATTTTTGTAATTCCTATTTCTTCATTAAGAATCCTGGTGACACAGTGGTTAAGAACTTGGCTGCTAATTGAAAAGTAGGTGGGTCAAACCTACCAGCTGCTCCATGGGAGAAAGATGTGGCAGGCTGCTTCTGTAAAGACGAAACCTTCAACACAGTACTACTCTGTCCTACAAGACCACTTGCTATGAGTCAGTATTGACTCCAGGGCAGTGGAGTTTTTTGTTTTGTTTTTATATCTCTTTATTTATGAGAATCTCTGGTGATGCACTGGCTAAGACATTTGGCTGCTAACCAAAAGGTCAGTAGTTCAAACCCACTAGCCATTCCATGGAAGAAAGGTGAGGCAGTCTGCTTCTGTAAAGAAGATTTATAGCCTTCCATAAAAGATTCAGAGAGCTCTGGTAGCGTAGTTCCCAAGGCACTTGACTGCTAACCAGCAGGCTGGAGGTTCAAACCCACCAGCCACTCCTCAGAATGAAGGTTGGGCAATCTACTTCCGTAGTGATACCACCTTGGAAACCCAAGGAGGGGTTGCTATGAGTCGGGTATGATTCAACAGCACATAACAACAACAACAACAATAAAAAATGTAAATCCTATGGGGCAGTTCTACTCTGTCCTATAGGTTCACTATCTGTTGGAATCAACTCAATCACACTAGGTGTTTTGGTTTTCTTTATTTATATTTTCATTTTGTTCATTGTATTCGTTCTCTAGTGATGCCACAAATGGAAGGCTTTAACAGGGATTTTTTATCTTACAGTTTAGGAGATTAGAAGTCTGATTTCACAGTGCCAGCTCTAGGGTCTGGGTGAAGGACCTTTGACTCTGGGTTTCAGCTCTGCCTCCTGTTCTAGGCCCACTAGAGCTGGAGGCTTTTTCTGACTCACACAGCTGTTGGCTGCTGACGGACCCAGGATTGACAGATAAAATGGCACAGTCCCAAGGTTAAACAGGCAACATGACAGACCACTAGTTCAAGTCCAAGTCCAAGAACAATCCCAAGATTGGCAGACAACACAGCAAGCCACTGAGATGAAGACCCAGCCAAATGCAAGACCCAGATGTGCCAAAAAACTAGAGAATGTCCTCAAAACTTCCTTATATAGACTGATAGCAGGCCATACCCTAAAGGCAACTAATTAGTTGCTCATAGCAGATTCCAGCAGGGAGTTGATTCCAATCTCATCATGGGTAATAACTGCATCCATCTGCTTAGCCACTCAAAACCACGGCCCAGCCAAGATGACACACAGCCTTAAGTACCACATTCGTGTATCCTTATTTATTTAACTCTGTAAGCATATTTGATACTGTTTTTAAAGTCTGTCTTGTTGTTGTTGTTGTTGTTATGTGCCCTAGAGTCAAACCTGACTCATAGCGACCCCTCCTTGGGTTTCCGAGGCAGTATCACTACAGAAGTAGGATTGCCCAACCTTCCTTCCGAGGAGTGGCTGGTGGGTTTGAACCGCCAGACGTCTGGTTAGCAGGCAAGTGTCTTAGCCACTATGCTACCAGAGTCCATTATCTGAGCTTCGATGAGGATGGTCTTCTTTTGAATGGGCAATTCTCCCTTGTTTCTTTGTATGTCTTGTGATTTCCCTTTTTGTTGTTGAAACTCAGATTTTTGAATATTATAATGTGGTAAATCTGGAAATCAGATTCTTTCCCTTCTCCATAGTTTGCTCTTTGTTTCTAAATTGTTCAAGTCTGTAGTCACCCATTTATTTAATGACTTCCCATAACTATGTGTATAGACTACTTTCCTGGACTGGTATGGACATTGAGGTCTCTGTTTCTTAGATTGTATTAAGCTAGTATTTTGATAGAGATTTCCTTGAATGCTGTGGGGTGGAGGACACTTCTAATCTTGGCAATATTGAAGAAACTTTCTAGTCTTTGCATATTGGCTCTGTGCCTGTGTTCCTTTCAACACTTAGCCAGGCTTGAATGTGTCTAGGGATCAACCTGAGGTAAATGTGTAGGGTCTTCTTGGGTAGTTTCTGAGCACATTTCTTGCCCTTAACATGTGTGTGGCCTAAGATGCATTTGAAAGCCTTAAGTTCTGAAAGAAACTCATTCTCTGGCTTCTTCTTTTAGTCTTTAGGCACCTATGCTATATCTTGACCACATTCTGTGACCCCAGGTGGATGTCTACAGAAGCTTTTAGCCCTAGGTCATGGACTGCTGCCCTCAGCCCTGTGTGAGCTCTAAGACATCTTGCTTTAGTCCTTCGGACTGTGGCAGACAGGTTACAACAGACACACAGACATTTGTGAATGAAGTGTGCTCTTCTTGTCTAGAGCCAGAGACCAAGCTCCCTCTCTAGGAGTGCAGACCACTGAGTAAAGACAGCCACACCAACCTGGTAAGGAGGCAGGCTGCAGGTGAGTAGAAAACCAAAGCCTTTCTATCCTTTAGTGGATGTCTTAAGGAGCTCTTGTGTGGTAATGGAGAAGGCATTTGGCCGCTAACCAGAAAGTCAGCAGTTAAAACCCACCAGCTGCTCCTTTCCTGTGGAAGGGAGATGGAGCAATCTACTTCCATGAAGATTTACAGCCTCAGAAACCCAACGGGGGTTGCTGTGAGTCAGAATTGACTTGATGGCAGTGAGTTTTTTTTTTTCTTGAGTTAGCATTTGTTTAGTTGCTATAGCCCTTTGACTGGTTCCGAGTTACGCCTGCCAGTTTCTGCTTGCTTCTTTTGATGCTTTTATTGGATACAGGAGTGTGGAGCTATGAATGCCCAACTCTGACATACCTGACTTCTTAGACGTGTAGATTTGTGTCTTTGCCTCCTTCTTTTTTGGTAGTTGGGAGGATTTTGTGTCCCACCACCTCCATAATGATATTACTAATTATGAAAAATACACCTTTTGTTTGTGTAGTAGAAGAGTGACTATGAGAGGAGAAGTGAGAAGGAGAACACAGCCATGACCTCTAGTTGGCAGGGACCATTTCAGATAAGTTTTAGGGAAGATAGCACTTGGCTTCCTTAAATCTATCATGCCTGTGAGTCTCTGTTGTGCACATGTCCTGATTTGAAGGCCACTGACACAGGTGGATGATCCTGAACTTTTGAGTTCCAGCCCCATCATTTATCAGCCATGTGATCTGTAAAGTTAAAGTTGTAACACCTACTTCACAGGGATTTTGTGAAGAGTAAGTTGATTATATAAAAGGGCATAAGTTAGGTGAATACTAGGTTTGTGCCCCCTCACCTACCCTTGGGAAAGCTTCTTCACTTGTCTGACAAATTGTTACCCAGAACATTTTACTTAGTGATCGCAGTATGGGTCTCTGCAGTCACATAGCCTAGGTGCAACCTCAGCTCCACTACTCACTAGGTATTTGACTTTGGGCATTTTTCTCTTTTTGTACAAAATGAAGTGTATGATAAACCAAAGGAACCTACTACTATCATCAAGTCGACTCTAATTCATAGTGCCCCTGTAGGACAGATAGCACTGCCCCACAGGATTTCCAAGGCTGTAAATCTATCTTTATGGAAGCAGACTGCTTCATCTTTCTCCCATGCAGTGGCTAGTGGGTTTGAACTGCCAACCTTTTTTGGTTAGCAGCCAAATGCTTTAACCATACCACCAGGGTTCCTTGAAGTGAGTAATCTTACTGCCATTGAATCGATTCTGACACACAGTGACTCCCATTGTGTTTCCAAGGTGGTAAATCTTTACAGAATTAGATTGCCCTATCTTCCTTCCTCAGAGCAGTTAGTGGGTTTGAACTGCCAACCTTTTGGTTGACAGGCAAATGCCTTAAGCACTGTGCTACCAGAGCTCCTTGAAGTGAATAACAGAACCTACTAATAAGTTTGCTGTGAGGTGTAAAGATGAGGAGGCATGGGCAATGCTTAGGATAGTATTGGGCACAAAGCAAACACCCAATATTATTGTTGTTTCTGAGGTAAGCACTGGGGTTGAAGGCTTGTGTTTGTATTATGAATCACACTGGCTTGTCAAAGAAAATATTGAAAATGTGATCTTGAACTTTAAAAATTTCTTCTTTGATAAAATTCCAAAAACATGCCCCAGCTTCCCTTGAAGGAACAAATAACATCAGTACAATAAATAATGCATGAAACAGCTTTCTAAGACACCATTAGTCATCTGCTTCCCACATAGGGCCTTCCCACCATTTACCCAGACTTCGGAATTTTCCTCCTCCTCTCCCTTCCTGCCTACTTTGCCTTCTTCCTGTCTTTTACCTACTAGAACTTAGAATTGAACAGGATCTTAAAGATCATCAGGTCCAGTGTTTTAATGTAAGAAAGAAATGATGGCTTGAATCAGAGCCCATCCATACCAGGGATGTGTGGCTTATAAGAAGTGAAGAAAAGTCCAGGAAAGGAAGGAGAGGGAGTGCCACCCTCCTTGTCACCTTTTCCACTAGAGGAGAATCCCTGAAACTAACTCATTTGCTGGTGGACTCCAATGGAGTTGGATAAAGGATTGACTGAATCAGGGATACACGTGAGGAGCTAAACATTTTCACAGCTGAAATGACTCTCCTTCGAGGTATCTTTTCTAAGAAAATGAGGGCAGGAGTAAATATACAAGGATGCATTCCTAGAGTACATCTCCCTAGAAACAATTGGAATGCTCAACAATAGAACTCACTATTTTAAATTGTAGAAAGTTGGCCCTTGTCATGGGAAAATGTCCACTATATAATGTTAAGGATATCAAACAAAAATTCAGCATGATCTGTAATATAGTAAAGAAAAAATATTTATGGCAAGAAGAAAACCAACCATTGTGTTTTTCTGTATTTTGAAAAATTTCCCCAATAACTGTGTATTCTTTCATAAAGGGAAAATTATTTCAAAGAATTAGAGCAAGAAGTCTGCTTCCTGAATGGCAAGAGACAGACACTGTGTGTTCAGCCAGCCGGCATTTATTGAGTAGATGCCGACGCCTCTGGGAGCAACACAAGGGAGGAAAGGAAGAAGGCAAATGACATTTATCGCCAGGTGCTTTACGTTCACCAGCTTATTGCACTGCTACAAGAGCCAAGTGAGGTAAGTATGATTATCCCTTTCTTAATTGTATTTATTTATTTTTAAGGGATGAGAACATAGAATCTCCCAAAGGGATTCCCACCCCAGGCCTGGTCCGTGGAGGAGCAGGATTTGGCCCTGCTCGTCTGCTCCCAGTCTCGTGTTTCTTTTTTCCCCACTGCATCTTGCTGCCCAAATGCTTGGGGAGCTTTGGCTCCACTTCTACTGCCATTTGCAGTTTGATTAAAAACAAAATGCAGACCACGTTATCACAAGTGCTTTCAGTACACATTTATTGCAAAACCACAAGCACAGTAACTATAATGTCAACATAACCATATTTCCTAACCGAACAGGAGATCGCCATTTTAATATGCATATTCCAAAGAAATGTGAGGCTTATTCAGAAGCTCGAGTGCTGTGAGTAATGACTAGCACCCCCATTTTGAACTGGAGTTCTAAACCATTACACATTTAATTACCACTTCAGCAAAGCAATGCACATTACCATTTCCACATTGTAACAGCACAGAGGTTTTAAATGTATCTTTATTTTTCAGAATCTTCAGTATTCACAATGTGTAAAATGAAACAGTGTTTCAAATAAAATGCTATGCCAAAACAGTTTCTTAAAAAAGTCCTGATTCAAAGGAAGGAAAATTGCATATGAATAATATTTATCAGTGTTTACAGTTGACATTAACTCTAGTTTTAAAAGAATAAAAATACTCAAGACTTCAACATTTCCTTACAAAAGTATACCTGGCCACAAAATAAAAATCTATAAAACTCCAAATATTACAAAAGTAAAATGCAAAAAAATTGCCTTATTAAAATGTAATCCAATCTTTACATGGTAAGGATTATTTAAAAACACACAGAACACTTAGTAAGTTACTGTGATGAGCTTCAGAGGAGAGTTCATCACACATACTCATGTTGTGACCATTGCATAGACCCACTGTCACAGAGTCGGGGCCACCAGGTGTGCAAACACACCTGGCATCGAGTCTCAGAGTGGGCACATTTTAAGTTCCCTCCAGGCAACCTTTCCTATTTGCACCATCTCTTCTGCTGGGAAAGGAACATGTGCCTGGGCACATGGGATGTAACAGGAGCCTGTATTTAACCTGTATCTTGGTGTTTGTATTTGAAAACAAACCAGGTCTTGAAGCTGGGAGGACTCTCAAGACATCATCTGGTCTACCCCTGAACTCAGCTCTCTGGGACAGTGCAGCCCCATTCTCTTACCTAAGCTCCCTAGAGGTGTGGATGGAGTCCATTGTAGCTTCCTGGGCACTGTTTCACTCTGGCAGTCAGAACTTCATTGTGCAACTGCATCCATTTTAGTCAAAACCCATCCTGGAGTGGACCTGGGTCCCAAACAGGAAAGGACTTCATCTTTCCATCCTTGAAAGGGGTTGGAGGAGGGGGAAGAGCTGAGGAGGCTACCATCTCTGGAGAAACCCTGTGATGGTGGGAGAAGGATTTGGGGCATGTGTAGGCCCCAAATGTGGAAATAGGGGATGGTTGCAGGCCCCTCACCAGCCTCTACTCTTTGGCCCAACGCTGACAGCTGTTTCTGCAGCCCTCTGACCTCACTTCCTTCTACCTGCCTTCCCAGCCTTTGGTTGCCTCCTTGCTGACTGTAATGTAGTGCAATGCTGAGGAAAGTCACATAACTAAGAATGGTGTATTAGGCCAAATACAGTTTGGCTTGAGAACACAGTCACAGCATTAAAGTGCTTGGCTTCCAGATGACCATTTTGGCTGGACAGGCTTTCTGGCTTCCTCCCAGATGTGTGACCTAGAAGGTGGAGGCAGATGGAAAAGTCCTGAGTGGAATAAGAGATTGGAACATGACTTGGATCTAAGCCCTCTCAGACTAGCCAAGGTTTCTTTGTATCCAAGAAGTGGTATGAAAAGAAATTCCTCTGGCAGAGTGCATGACACACAATGAAGTGGGTATTGAAGGCGTGCCTTTAGTTACGAAACATTCCTGTGGAGGATGGGAGGGAGGAATGGTGAAGGTTATAGACTTTTGAATAAAACATAGTTCCTCTTGGGAGGTGGTGGATGTCTAGGTTCGCACTGCTTTTTCAGAGCAGAACTGGAACCTCCACTGTACCAGACAGGCATCTGTGAGGACGGGGCTCCCACATGGCTAGCCACCTTATCAAGTTCATATCCTCTGCAGTCAGCTGTTCACATTTAAGTGAAGGAAACAAGTGTGAAATTGGGAGGCTGTTTCTCTATCTCTAGTTCCACTACACCATCTCTTCACTTTGGGGTCCTTGTTCAGAGATGCCCTAATTTGTTCTGCTTGTCTTTCTCCTCCCTCTCTGTTTCATGCTACTCCCCTCTCCTCCCCATTCTTTGAAAGCAAGAACTTCTAAGTGCAAAGGGAAGTGGCACTGGAACGGACAACACAGGGAGGCTGCAGTCTCCAACATTAGAATGCTAAAAAGCAGTTGGCCAGAGACACCACAGGCACCATGTTCTTGGAGGCAGGAGGCTGGGACAGACAACTCAGTGAGAATGAGCCAGTTCAGGGTTCTGCTTTCCAGAACCCACTTCTACTACAATGCCATGCCTCCAAACCACTCTTGTTCAGCAAATTGATGAAAAGCCTGTGTTTTAATAATTCTTCCTCTGTGGTCTCTTGGATCTCTTTACATGATCCCAGCCTCCTCCTTGCTAGGTTTTCTCTGCCTAACTGTATGCCTGAATGAACATGGGCAGATTTGAAAATTTGGGAAGCTTGTTAAGTTTTCCATAAAAACCTTTCTACTTCCTTTTAAGCTGTTGAAATGGATTTCTCTGCCTTTTTCTTCAAAGGCTGGCCCAGGGCATTTTTCACTCTACAAAGGTCACACTTAACTATATATTGATAAGGAACAAATATGGATTTTTAATGGCTCAAGAGAACAGGAACATATTTTTGGACATATTTTCCCAAATAGAGTAAGATCCCACAGAGGGACCAAGAAAGCTGTAGAGATCAGCTTTGACAATGTAACAGCTCTTTGGAGGTGTTGCTCTTTAAACGACAGCTTTTATAAATGAGATAAGTAGAATGAGAATTTTTGAGGGTTGGGGCAGTGCCAAACCCAGTGCCCTGCATGCAGCAGGAGCCAATATATGGTCCTCCATCCCAGTATCTTTCTAAAAATCTATGATCTGCCTTTCCCAGCATTTAACACTGGCTATGATGAAACCTCTGCCTAACTTTATTTTACAATGTGTTGTTCTGTTCAAATTGTATTATAAAGGACTCAGAAGGAAAAAGATCAGTCTGCTTGAAGAACAGTGGTTTTTGCAAGCACAAATCTAAGTTAAACAACAAAAACATGAAATAACCTTGAGGACTTAGATAACAAAGAATTTGCTGGCTGACGCCAGTAAAGGAATATTGATAAAGAGTATGAATAGGTAAGGGAATCAGCAGCTGGTTCATTAAAGTAACCTCCCCAATTAGATGGAAGGGCAATTACAGGCAAGAAAATGTGGCATGGGGTCTCTTGTGCC
>NW_006921701.1:8231002-8242604 GCF_000298275.1 Orycteropus afer afer | reverse complement strand
CCCACACCCTCAGTTTTAGCTGGATTCCATTGGGAGGCCCAGTTTTGCCGATGGTAAGTGAGGGGAAATTGGTCACCTCTCCTGGCTTCTTTCAGGCACTTTCTCTGAATCACAGCCTATACAGAAATAGGCAGATAGGTAGTTACGTGCGTAGGCTAAGGAAATGACTTTGGGACTTGTGGATGCAATCTATTAGTGTGAAGGCAGAATTTTCCTAATAGTTGATTTTCATAAACCTCCAAAGTGGTATATTTTTTGGTGTGATGGAAGTAAGTCTGGAATTGGAGACATTTGTGGTAAATAAAATCATTTGTAGGAACAGAATCTATGATTCTTACCTGCCCTTTTAAGCATTCTTTGGACTTCTACAAAGGTGTAGGAGCCAGGACGTCACTAGCCACGCATCAAGTGCAGCTCAGGCTTACCCACGGGTGGAGAGAGAGCCTGAAGTCTCTAGCACCCACCCACGGAGCCCTTCTCCATTGGGCTGGTTGATCCCCAGATCCAGTCATTAGAAATACTTCCTGTTGGTGTAAGTTCAGGCTTTCTTCTTCATTAAAAAATGCAAATTTCCTTTAGAAAAGAGACTCGCAAAGCCTTGTGAGTATTTGCATCTTAGTATTTTTGTTGAGAGGATGTTTTGAGAGCAGAAGTGGTGCAATGAGAATGAGGATGCTGGTGAAAGGAATGAAGGGAGAAGAGGGAAGTTGGGGAATGTTACTGACCTTTCCCACCTTCCCAAAGAAAGACCCCAGGAAAGATGGTACGGCTTGGAATTCCTCTTGCAAAAACTGATTCTATGCCCCCAGACAGACCCAGGTCCTATTTATGACAGAAATTTCAACAGAACATGCATACTTTCCTTGAGACTAAAACAAAACAAAAAAACCGCCAAACTCATTGCCATCAAGTTGATTTTGACTCACAGAAACCCCCAATAGGTTTCTGAGGCAGTAAATCTTTATGGGAGTAGACTGCCCCATCTTCCTTCCCCAGAGAAGCTGGTGGGTTTGAACCGCCAACTTTCTGGTTAGCAGTCAAATGCTTTCGGCACCACGCCACCAGGGCTCCCCTAGTTATGGTCAACGATGGGAGGAGAAAAATATTTAGATTGCTACTATGCATAATCAAACACTTAGGGTACCTGCCATCATTCTTTTTGAAACTGTTAGTTCAAGAGAGTATTTGTTTTTTCAAAATCTGTCTGAACGGTTATGAAGGGTAGAACCATCCTTTCTCTTATTTTGTTTTGCAGGCACACATTGCACACATATGTTTACTTTGCACACAGAATGAATAAAGGGATGAATGAACGAAGGAAAAAATGAATATGATAGTGTGAAACAGTTTTTGTAACCGTGGCACTTACAACTAACACATAACTAACCAGACCTTGTAGGAGTTCCTCTTTCTTTGAAAAAATAGTGTATAAACCGAAAGTACTGGTAGAAAAGTACTGTCCTCACATTGCTTTCTATTTTCTGTTGTGTGTGACCAATCGGTGTGGAGCGGAGAACTGAAGGTTTACAGCACAAAGGAACATCTACTCTGACCCTCCTATTACAAGCATGAGAAGCTGGGAGAGCACGGGCTCTTGCCCAAGGCCCTAGCATGCTGGAGACAGAGAATCAGGACCTGATTCCCAGCTGATCTTCTTTTGATTCATTTCTCTCTCTGACAGCTTTTATGCCCGCATTACGGTCACAATGAAGCTGATGTACTAACACCTGTATCCAGATCATACCTTGACATGCTGAACCTCTGCTCTCAGTCTGTAAAATACCTGCATAGCTCTCCTGGCAGAATGTGGCTGTGTAGAGAGACCTCAGTGTTGCAAAGCAACTTACAATGCTTTGGTGACATAATTCTAGAGATATAAGTTCAAGGATCAGCCGAACTATCTGATCTGACAGTTGGATTTTGAGATGCAAACCTGTGCCGACTCACAATGAATCAAATCACACCAAAAGACAGGCTCCTGATTTGGTCTGATTCCAGTGAGCAAGTGCAGTCCTCCGACCTGGCTCCCTGGGATGCTATCTCAGCATCAGATGACAGATCTTCTTTTATTGCACTTGATAAATTTAATAAACCCTGCATTTCATATAGAAAGTCCTTTGGGGAAATAAACAGCACTTGCAGCTTATCTCCCACCACAGACACTGAAAAAGCCTTTGTTCTTGGCTGGCTGTGTGTGGCATTCACACACAGGGACTCACACTGGGAGGGAACACAAAGGTGCTGGGTGGCTTTTTAGTTTTACTGCCTACCTGCTTCAGTCACTTTCTAAGAAAGTCCACTTAAATGAGAATGGACCACAACATCGGAAGTGGAAGAGACCTTAGGGAACATCTTTATTCAACCTTCTCATTTTAGAGATGAGGGTAAGTGAGAAGTGATGGGAGCTGCTTAAAGTCAAATAGGGTAAGTGCCAGGCCCTCAGGCTCCTAATCCAGTGCTCCCTCCCTGTGTCCTCTCTAGTTCATGAAGACACTGCTTGGCCAGCTCTGCTCTCTACTGCTGGCAATCCAGAATATCTGGTTTCCACTCAGTTTGCTTTCAAGTATGGTCAGAAATAAGTAGGAGGACACTACCAGAAAGAGGAAGAGGAAATAAGTGACCAAATGAAGTGAACTTTTTGTCCTACTATAGGAGCAGTGTCTAAGGCATTTGACTGCTAACCAGAAGGCGGGCAGTTCAAATCTAACAGCCACTCGTTGGAAGGCAGTCTGGGCAATCTACTTCTGTAGTGATACCACCACGGAAACCCAAGGAGGGGTCACTATGAGTTGAACTGACTCAACAGCAGTTTTTTTTTTTTTTTTTTTTAATAGTCTATTAGTTTTACTGGAACTTGAAAATTAGGATCGCTATGGAAGTTGATCAGGAAAATACCAAGGACTGCCAGAACCTCCATTAGCTAGTTCCCTGGATAATTTCATTTAAAATATCTTCTAAGTTTTTATACATTTACATGTAAATGCATAGAAAAATTTCTGAAAGGATTCATAGGGGTTACCTCTGGAGAGAAGAATGGATTAGACAGCACATGCGTATGGAGACGGCCTTTCCTTCTCCCGTCTGTCTTTCTGTACTGTGTATTTAAAATAGCTATACATCCATGTATTTGTTGTATAATTTCAACAACAAAACTGCAAGAAATAAAAGAAAATCTACCTAAAGGAATTTACTTCTGGCTAACACATTAATTGCATATGATGAAAAGGATGCTGGTCTCGGAGATGAGTGATCTGCTAAAAGCTAGCTGTGTGAACCGACCCACATAATGTCATCTAAAAAGCTCTCTACTTATTTGTAAAACGAGGTGGTTGGGTTAGATCATCTCTTTGATTCTACGATTCTTCTGGGTAAATGGGAAGACAGCCAATCTGAACTGGAAGTCTAAATTAAATAGTAGTTTAAAAGATGTATCGTTTTCTAACATTAAAGTATATTAAAACTGTCTCCAAGTCATCCCTGCCATTTTGTTCAAGGATGCAGAATCTTCCTTTATAAATTAGAAGACATAAGGAACCCTAAGAGAACTGAGATGTTTGGGTGGATTTTCTGGTATCTCCTTTGAAGCACCAACCTTTACAATGTACTAAATCTAACATGATTAGAGTCAAAATGGTTTGAGGTGTTAAAATCATTTTAGTTCTCTGATAAGCTGCTGAAATAAACCCCATGCTTTCTTTCATGTTTTGGCTATGTGTAGGTTTGAGTTAACTTTTCGCCCTATCTGTTTGAGTGTGGGCTAAAATGGAAAGCTAGTGTTTGAAACCTACCAGGCTTCATCAAGCAATTTAATTAGGCTATATTCTAAAAGTGCAATAAGTAATAATAAACTCTTGTCAGAGACTTTATAATCCCCATTTCTATGAAATTTTCTAATTTATAGAGGAACCCTGGTAGCACAGTGATTAAGAGTTCAGCTAACCTAAAGATCAGTGGTTTGAATCCACCAACCACTTTGTGAGGGAAAGATGAGGGAGGCAGTGTGCTTCCATAAAGGCTTATAGTCCTGGAAACCCTATCCTATAGGGCAGCTATGAGTTGGAATCAACTCAGTAGCAACGGGTCTGGTATTCCAATTCATAAGACTTAGCCTTGAGAAGAAATGTTAAATCTTTCTGGACTACCTGGATTTTCTTATGTTCTGACCATGCTAGTGCCCTGTTCAGGAGAGGGCCAAGCCATATGGCCTCGTATAGTAGTTAGGAATGAGTCTGGGTTTTCTACATGGGACCTTAGGGAGAGGTTGAGGGTGAAGAAGCCTGTGACAGGGAGTCAGCTAAAAGAAGAGGAGATCTGAGAGGGTCTCAGGTATAGAGCTGGGCTCAGGTTCATTCCAGGGCTCACAAAGCTGAGGTACCAGGAAATAAAGACTAGCCAGAGACTCAGAAAAATGCTAAGTAAAAGAGGCTAATATTGTTCTAGCACTGACCAAGAACAAATTTAAATGGTTGATAACAAGAAGAATGGCTCAGGGGAGAGATTTAGGGCTTTGTCATTGCCTGTACTCTCTACCCCACCCTCTATCACTCCCATGCTCCTGGCCAGAGCTGACACCCTCATGGGTCTCTTAGGTCATGGTGTTAGTTACTAGAGGCCACCTCTGAAGTTTGAGGTTCCAAGTAAGCCAGGAGGACAAGTGAAGAGAAATGAGTGCTACGGAGAGTCAAGAAGATGCCTGTTTAATGAACACTCAGCTCCTCTCTAACTGAGCACATCTGCCCAACGGATGCCGTCAAAGCATCAAAAATCACACTGTGAGATTTTTTCTTCTAAGACGGCCCAATGCCTTCACCCAAATATTGCTTATATCTCCTATGTGACCAGGAATCTGTTCGATAATATAGAAATAAGGTTTATCTTATCCCTTTTGTATAATTCCAAATTAAAAAGGAATTTTATTTTTCTTATATTTATGTCTGTTTGTCCAGATTTTCTCACAGTTTTGCATATGTTTGTTTTTGAATGTAACGCTTTCTTCATATCATAGCTTTTGTAGTTGCTTAGTAATACAGTATCATCATTGTAATTCCTGTACTACTTATTTCAGGGACAAATGTAAAATTAAGATGATAATTAACATAAATTTAAAGCAAATTTACTCTGTTTATATTTAATCTTGAGTCTAAAATGAAGTTTGCAGTTATGTAAATATCAAGAGGCAGTCCTGGGTTTTAGTAGGCATAATAGCTAAAAAAACTAATCAAAAGATAAGTAGATGGGAATTTAATTTTGTCAATTTAAAATCTCTTAGCTTAGGATGCCTCATTAGAAGGGTGTCATAAAAACAAGCTGTAGACATCCTCAAGAATTAAACATGAATATAAGATCTATGGTAAAACTTGGCCCTTAGGCCATCTATGCTGAAATATACAAAACCACATTAGTATTTGATTCTTTCTGGTTATTTCATTAGCTCCATCCTCCAGTGAAATGTATGTATCTGTGTGTAACTGTCTTGTTCCTGTACCTCCACCATATCAAAAAATGCTTCTCCCCATAAATTGCAAAGTATTTACGCTATAGAATGCTAGTACCAATTCCTAATGCCAATGACTTGGTTTATGAGGATTGAATTATTCATCAGAATCTTTTTATATCATGTCACTGCAAGCTAAAACTTAAGAGAAATTAGAGCACCTACAGGAGCATGATAAAGAAAACAAAATGATTTTACTGAAAAAATCAAATAATCATCTCAGTTTAATCCCTGCACTCAATAGTGGCAGCTTGCTCTTAAGCCTCATAATTTTTGAGCATGAAAGAATATTCACCAACACCGCAAAATAAATATTACTTTTATTTATTAATAAATAAAACCTAAACTGAGCTGCAATTTTGTGAGTTAGGCAAAAACACTGGTTTGAGAGTCAGAAGATGTGGGTCTTGGCTCTATCACTCACTAGCAATGGGACCTGCAGAAAAGAGATGCTACCTCTGGTTTCTGTAAGTTCTAAAATGAGGGTTTGGATTAGTGGAATATTAAGATGTCTTTACATTATAAAATTTTATTAGGGTTCTATAATGTTTGTTTATAGAACAAACGTTTGCAAAGATAGCAGCTGGTCTCTTTTGACATATGTTAGAAAGAAAAACAACAAAAAACATGATTTGAGATATTCAGGTAAAAGAATAATGTGTAATCTTCCCTGAATCCCCCAAAGCCTTTTGGTCCCCTTCCTGTGAAGTTTGTTGTATCTGCAATGTTGATCATTTAAAACAGTTACAGTTTGTGATTAGGACAACTATCTGCTGGAGGGGTAAGTGGAAGCAATCGAGAGAGAGGGACTCACGGATGTTAAAAGCAATGGTTGGTTCCTGGCATATTGCAAGAAATGAAAATCACAATCTACTGGGGATATTTTAGAACTAATTAGTCATTCAGGTAATATTTTGAAAGTGTTATTCTTTCTTTTGTGTTAAAAGTGGAATTAACCATCAATAAAATATTCCATATCAGAAGTTTTATGACTATAGCAGAATTTTATACAGTAATATCCTCAAACACAATACTTCTGATAAGATCAAATCTTTCATAATCCCCCTCCTCTCCGCCTGCTTTCTAAACACGTTGGGGAGGTGGCTATTTTAGCATCTGGGTCATAGTCTGCGGACACCCTTAGTGGCTGCCTTTCAATCACCTTCAAGAATTCAGCCTTCCTTTTATTTTATTTTTACTTGAGAAGGATGGCAGAGTTCACTGGAACTAAGCCTGGCTCTCCCAGGTTATCTTCCTCTCTTTTGCAAGCTTCTCCACTTCTAGCTGCTAACTGAGCATCATGGTTCCAAGGGAGATGATTTACAGGTAACTGAAGATGGAGGTCACATCCGAGGGTTTTCTTTCTTCTTCAGATTTCAAATTTAGGATCTAAGAAGATGGCCAGAACTCTCTCAGACTGAGGTGAGTTGACACATAGTCTGGAATTCAGTGAGCTAAGGGAGGGGCATTTGGGAATATGTATGGTGTGTGCACACGTGTAAAGAGGAGAGGAATTAAGGCTGGCCAATTCTCCTTAACTACACTATTACCAACCTGGCTGATAGAAAGGGCTGGCTTACACATTATTTGTCCAGAAAAAAGAGAAAGAAAATATAAATTTATCCAACAATGAAGATATAATTTCAAATGAGAGAAAATGAAGAGGGGGCTAGAGGAAGCAAAGAATAATAAAGGTAAAGTATTACCCTTGACTTTTGTATGTGAGGGCAAGTACACAAATGAGAATACAGCAACATCATATTCCCACCCCAGCATATTTCATGTCACAGTAAAAGACATGTCCAAGAACTATCCAAGTAATGGCTATTTTTAAAAAGCTATCATCCACAGAAAGAAAACAGGTACCAGCAAAATGCTGCCTTCTCAAATATACTGACTCCATACAGAATTGAATATTTTACAACCCACTGAAATACAAGAATACAATTCAGATATCACTCAATGCATGTGAAAGTCTCAATGTTACAAACTGCTAGTTTTCAACAAGGGTCATTTAGTAAAATCAAATCCTGGCCAATAATAGTTGGCACTGGACCTTACATCCCATGCCACCATACATACAAGCTGAAGACATAGTATGTTCTGTGTGATTTGTCATTTCACTTTTAAGAAAGTGCTAAATCACAAGGGGATTAAATTTTTTCATACAATATTTAATGCGACTGTATGAAACATTCCGTCACCCTTACCGTAATTATTTAAGGGCACAGTAGATGAAATTGTATTTCACAGAAACAAGGGTCACTTGAGATCGAGATACAAAGTGTGTGCTCTGAAGTCACTAGGAAGCACTGGACCACCCACTTTAACAGAGGTGGTCAAAGACTTTTGACCTGATTACAAATAAGGAGTCATATAAGAAATGGTTTTATTAGAAAAAATGTAGTGACATGTGGCTAATTTCTATCCTCTATACATCTCTAGGCTATTTTATAATTAAACTTCTTTAGAAGTTAGTGGCATTTCTTCCTATTCTGGTATGTGACTTGGGGAAGAAGTTATCTTCACATGACAGATACCCCTTATTTCTTTGCATAATTACAATTAATCTATCAGTAGTTTAGCACTGGCACATAATGCAGAGAGAATTATTTAGGTAGTGTTTTATGTGTAAGACATCATACTTCCAAACCAAGAATCAGGCATACTTATGCCATTTATACAGCCTTTGAAAAAATCACTAATTACCATTTAAGTCCCACAACAATACCTAGTAGTAGTTAAATTAATGTGATAATCTGTAGCCTAACATAACCTCTGAACGAAGTTTCTCTCTTCTCCTTTTTTTCCTGTTAGATGTGCAATTCCAAGCAAATGTGCAGTATGTGGTATTGATTTTGTCTTTCTCTTTTAAAAACTCCTTCAAGTCTGTTCTATTAAACTGAGACAACCACATCAAGATAGAGTCTGTCATAGGACTCCCTGAAGCACAGAATGAGGAGGAGACTGAGCAAACACGACCCGGGAAGGCACCAGTTGAACCAAGACAACTCTGTAAGACAAAAACATGCAGTTTTAAACATTCATGCGACACCAGCTGAACACCACCTGTATGCTGGCAGTAACTGCTCTGCATTCAAAAGCACTTATAATAAATGCACCCAAGAAGGTCTGGGGACCAGCTTTCGATAAACAATGACAACCTAGAGACTAAGTGATGCATGTAATATATTACCAGGCTTTCATGTGGAATATTTTTAATCAGTGTTGCTAATAACATTTCATCAATTTAATCCACCTTGACTTTGGTGACAAAATAAATCTATTCAAAGAAAAAAAAATCGATCACCTTTAACTGCTGGGTGGTTAATTATGTTTTAAGTGCTCTCTACCACCATCACCCATGTTCCTGTTTAGAAATCTGATGGAGTAGAAACACAAATGAGAAAAATCAACGACCAATGTCACGAAACAAAATGTGGATAAATTGTTGAATGGAAAACTAATTTGCTCTGTAAACATTCACCCAAACTACAGCAAAAAGACAAAGAAAAAGAAAAAAGAAAAAGAAAAACCAACTAAATTTTGAGATACTTTTCTATTTTTGAAGAAATACTTAACACTCAGCAAAAATATCAAATAGCGATTGTTGTAAGACAGATTAGCAAATATACAGAAAAATAAAGCAAACATAAAAATCAATCCTGATTCTACCCTCAAAGAAACCACTGTGAATATTTCAGTTTGTTTATTTCTAGTCTCTTTTCTATGAGCATACGTGGTTCTATATGATACTCATTATTGGCAAATGTACAGGAATCATCTATACTGGTAATTGTTGTTAGATGTAATGGTATCAAAAACACGCTTTTTCACAGTGAGTGAGTGTTTATGGTGAAGGGTAATTTGACATTAATTATGGGTAGTGGTTGCATAACAAAATTAATGTAATCGCTATCCCTAGATAGTGAACTTGATATATATGACAAATGTGTTCTATGTATATATTTTTATAACAATAACAGAAAGAATAGACTTCTTCAAAAATGTTCTATCATGAATTCAGGACTCTTCAACAGGACAGTCCTCAAGCTCCAGGGACCCCTGAGACATGCCCTGGCCCCTTTGCCAGTTACCCACAGGCTGTGGGTGCACAAGTGAGGAGCTCTCTGGCATGAAAGGGCTGGAGAGGGTGGTGACTTGTCTAGTTTAATTATCCATACTTAGCAGTTTCAATAAAAAACAAACAAGGGAAATAATTCCCTGATACCCTTTTTTTTTAAAATCACTATTATAGGTTTGTATTTTAACTTTGTCCCTCTACAGAATGCTAATACTACCTTAATCTTCAAAAATCATCCTAAAGATTTCCATACCGCTGCTTTAGTTTAATCCATAATTCATATAGCAAAAGAGCAATTTATGCTCAGGAATGGAAATCAGAAAACCAACCACTAAGTAAAGGTGCTGAAATACCTTTTTTTTCCTGAAACATGCTCACTAAAACAGTCTCTCCACCTCTCAATTTCCACATTTTAAAAGTCAGACATGCTATTCCACAGCATGCAACAAAGATACATATTTCAATGGTATTTTCCTGCAAAGCTTCTTCTCTGTGGACTGAATATAATCTAAACACTCAGAAAGGCTGTGACCTCTGGGATCCTGTCTGTATTCTATTATTTCCTGAAATGACAACACAGGCAGTTTCTGTTTTTATATCAAGCACATAACCTCTGGATTTCTGATGATAATTTTAATAGGCAAAAAGAAGCAGAGGGAAAAAAGAAAGTAGGAAAACAGTAAAATACAGATAATAGCATACTATAAGAACTAAAAGTGAGCATTCTGACTTTAAGGTAGAATTTTAAGCGATATATAACAGAAAGTATGGCACTTGACAAAACGGCCTACAACAATATTTTCTAAATCTTAGAGACTGTATTTTATGGGGAGCTAGAATACACATGCAGCAACAATAAACTTGTCCTTCTTTTCCTTACATCTAAGAATTTGTCAAATATTGCCAATGCAGGCCTTTTATTTCATCAGAGTTGTAAAATTATTCCTTCTATCCGGTTCCAACGAAGTCTTTAAAAATGCCTTTTTGTGGCTTCTCAGTGTGATGGTTTGTTGATTGGTTTTCACTGTGTCCTTCCCTCTGAAAAGCCGAATCTGCCCTGTGGTAAATTCACATGGCTCAATCAACGGCAAATGCTTTTTGAAACCATTTGCCGTTTCAGAAAGCAAAAAGTCAAAGACTGGGGAACTGCTAGATCTTTCCACTGAAAACCATTTACACAAACCAAAGCGTAGGTGCTCTACTAAGCAGGAATGGCTTTAAAGTTTAATTCAGCTTAGCAGCAGTGAAGCCAATTGCTGTCCTTTCTGGGCCCCATGTTACATAATGTACTTGAACCAACAGTCCCGATGCACGGAATTTTCTTATTCTTATCCTTTTTATCTTTTAAAGTTAGCATAGCTTTCTAACATTTCTTCCCTTTGCCTTTCACTAGAGGAAATGTGAAACCACACTCTGAGACAGGCTTCCACAATTCACCTCTATACTTTTGCTGGTTCTCTAGCATCTACCACACTGTAGCCTGAGAAGTCTCTTGCCAATTTATGGTGCAGACAGATGGCTATATTTTACTCAGTGAACTGGGCTCGCCACCAAATAGTGATGCTCTGTTGGGAATGAACTAATTAGGACTGTGCTCATCCTCCTACCTGTTTCTTCCAGACACTGCTATTAATACCTTCCGCCTCGTCTTTCTCTTCATTGATGCTAGCTTTTGGTTTCTATCACCTTCTAGTACTTGTATGGACCCCGCTGCCATCCTCCAGAACCAACTTTCTACTTTCTTTGGTGATTTAACAAAAATTATGATGATTAACAAAACTGTCTTCATTCTCACTCAAGGCAAGAAGCCAGCTGATACCATGATTTCAGTTTAATGCCCTGTGTGATAGTTGAAGATGTGTCAACTTGGCTGGACTTCACTTGTGAGTGGTGTTTCCCATGATGGATCACATGACTGCGTCCTAAGCGGCCGGTCAGTCTAGGGGAAGTTTCCCCAGGGGTGTGGCCTACCTGTAATACTATCCCAGGAACAAACTGGAAAAACGGCATTCCAGATATATGCT
>NW_006921701.1:8226047-8227112 GCF_000298275.1 Orycteropus afer afer | reverse complement strand
AATAAGCTCCTTAATTTCAACTGTGACATAACTAAAGTGGATTAAATCTGATACATAGTAATTGTTAGATGAGTCTGTTTTAAAAAAACTAATAGGAAGTAATGACTTTCCTCTAACATACCTAGTGATAAGGCCCTTACCTAATGGAAAAGCCACTTTGCAGGAGGACAGTAAAGAGTGATCTGGATTCATTAATATCATTCTCCTTCACAGGATAAACCAAAGTCATATCAGGTTTAGCAAGGTTAAAACCTATTTTATTTTCATTCCTGACTGATAGAAACAATTTACTTGTTGTTAATTACATTAAGAAATTCACAGATCATTCTAATATTGCTATTAGGGGTAAGTGCTATACTACAAATGTACAAATCCAGAGCAGATTCTGTTCGTCAGCTTTGAAAGTTTCAAAAATGTATTTTTCCGTCAAGGAGGTTGTTGTTGTTGCTGTTGTTGTTTTTAAGTACTATCAAGTTGACTCTGACTCGTAGTGACCCCGTGTACAACAGAAAAAACATTCCCCAGCCCTGCGCCATCCTCACCACCCTTGCTATGTATGCTTGAGCCCATCGCTGCAGCCACAGTGGCAATCCATCTTGTAGAGAGTCTTTTTCACTGACCCTCTGCTTCTCCAGAGACTGGTCCTTCTGATAACATGACTAAAGTAAGTGAGACAAAGTCTGGCCATTCTCGCTTCTAAGAAGCATCCTGGCTGTACCTCTTCCAGGACAGATTTGTCCCTTCTTCTGGCAGTCCATGGTATTTTCAGTATTCTTCACCAACACCACAATTCAAAGCCATCAACTCTTCTTCAGTCTTCATTATTCATTGTCCAGCTTTCACATGCATATGAGGCTAATGAAAATACCATGACTTGGGTTGTTGTTGTTGTTATGTGCCATCAAGTCGGACCTGACTCAGAGCAACCCCTCCTTGGGTTTCTGAGGCAGTAGCACTACAGAAGTAGATTGCCCAACCTTCTTTGCGAGGAGTGGCTGGTGGGTTTGAACCGCCAGCCTTCTGGTTAGCAGTCAAGTGCCTTAGGCACTGTGCTTGGGTGCACCT
>NW_006921701.1:8224343-8225392 GCF_000298275.1 Orycteropus afer afer | reverse complement strand
CTCCTGGAATATCACATTTTGGAACATATATTGAAACTTATAAATTATCCAAAATTACTAGTATTAGATGAATAGTTAGAACACTGACCAAAAAAGGCAGTAATATTAGATGAGGGAATAAAACTGGATATAAACCTTGTGTTGCTGTTAGGTGGTGTCAAGTTGGTTTTGACTCAGAGTGACCCTATGTACACAGAACGAACTTGTGACCTGGTCTCTCACCATCCTCAAAATCATTGCTATGTTTAAGACCTTTGTTACAGCCACTGTATCAATCCACCTCATTGGGGATCTTCCTCTTTTAGGCTGACCCTCTACTTTACCAAGCATGAATTCTTCCCCAAATACTGGTTCCTCCTATTAACATATCCAAAATAAGTAAGCACCTCTAAGAAGCATTCTGGCTATACTTTTTCCAAGACAGATTTGTTCATTCTTCTGGTTGTCCACAGTACATTCAATATTCTTCACCAACACCATAATTCAAAGGCATACATTCTTCTTGGTCTTCCATATTCACTGTTCAGCTTTCACATGCATATGAGGTGACTGAAAATACCATGGCTTGGATCAGGTGCACCTTAGTCCTCAAAATGACATCTTTGCATTAAAACTTAATGCAAAGAAATCTTTTGCAGCAGATCTGCCCAACGCAATACCTTGTCTCATTTCTTGACTACCTCTTCCATGGGCATTGACTGTGGATCCAAGTAAAATGAAATCCTTGACAACCTCAGTCTTTTCTCTGTTTATCATGATGTTGCTTACTGTGAGGATTTTTGTTGTCTTTATGTTAAGGTATACTCCATAATCAATATTGTAGTCTTTGATTTTCATTAGTAAGTGCTTCAAGTCATCTTCACTTTCAGCAAGCAAGGTTATGGTGTCTACATGTCACAGATTGTTATTGACTCTTCTTCCAATCCTGATGCCATATTCTTCTTCATATAGTCCAGCTTCTTGGATTATTTCTTCAGCATACAGACTGAGTAAGTATGGTGAAAGGATACAACCCTGACGTACACCTTTCCTGATTTTAAAGCACACAA
>NW_006921701.1:8221631-8223208 GCF_000298275.1 Orycteropus afer afer | reverse complement strand
TTTCCTCCACTCCCTTGCCACCACTTCTTAGTAGATGACTAGTTTCTAAGCAGAAACTTAGTGCCACTGAGAAGGGACTCCAGTAAATATCTGCTTCTGCACCATGCAGACTGTCTTTTCTCCTACTCAGTTGAAGAGGTGTTTCTTCTTTCATCCATGGTTAACTCCTTCATCTGTATTCAAGATCCCATCCCTTCCTATTTCATAAAGATCTCTATCTTCTTCAGAGGGGCCCTGGTTTTCACTCTATACCTTCACTGTCCAATATGGTAGCCACTAGGCATATGTGGCTATTTACATTTAAACTTAAATTAATTTAAATAGAGTTTGAAATCCAGCTCATTATTTGTAGTAGCTACATGTGGCTAGTGGCTACTGTATTGGACAGTGCAGGTAAAGAACAGTCCCCATCAGAGAAAGCTCTTCTATTTTAAAATTTTATTTATTTTGTTATCGTTGACAATATATACAGCAAAACAGACACCAATTCAACAGTTTCTACATGCATATTTAGTGACATTGATTACGTTATTTGAGTTGCACAACCATTTTCACCCTTCCTTTCTGAGTTGTTCCTTTCCCATGAACATAAATTCACTGCTCTCAATGTTCCTACCTAGAAAGTTCTTGAGTTTAGAATATACTCTACACTCCTTGGGTGATCTTCTCCCATTCTTTCCCTAGGCTTTAAATGACATTTAAACACCTATGTTTATAATTTACACTCTATGTTAAGACAGCGGATTCTAAGTATTTTTTAAAAACGCTATTGGTTCTCAACCACAGCTGCATATCAGAAGCACCTGCATGACTTTTAGAACTACAGATGCTGGCCTCAGCCCAGGTTAATTAAATCAGAAATTCTGGGTGTGAATATGCATTCGAACAGCCTACAACCACTTCAAGAAACACAACTGGGAATATTTTCTTTTACTGGCATGTGAAGGCTCAAGTAAAGGAATTTATCTTAATGAGAATTCTCCACATAAACTCTATAGACATCAGTGTCACAAACCTCTCTCAGAATATATTTAGATATAGTAAATAAAAAGTCAAAATTCTTACCTGTATGATAAAAGGTGAGAAAAAATAAAAGTACTCCCATGAACATATTACTTAAAAAAGTGACAACTCCACAAGTTATTCCTTCTGGAACTGGGTAGACAGTTTCCACAAAAAGCTCAAAAAATATAGGTATACTGCTATTCAAAAATACTCCCAGGAGAATACAGGAGGCGTACAACGTCACTAAAATAAAAACACAAACATCTTAGTTTCATGGTAGCAGAGTGACTCATAACAGATAGATCTTCTGGGTGTTCTACTTCATAAGTACCAATTCTGGAATTTCATTTATTTTCTATGGTAGCTGATAAAGTTTGGCAAAGCATCACACATCTGTCAGCTTTTTGCTTTGCTCAGGTTTTCTGCACTAGGTAGACAAATGTTTTATGGCTGGATGATTACCAGTTTATTTGCTTTTTTTTTGGTGGATTATTCCAAAGCACAAAAATAATTTTATTCCTATAATTAAAAGAATTCTGTTCCCTGAGTCACAGTACTGGCAAATAGAGGGA
>NW_006921701.1:8215924-8219466 GCF_000298275.1 Orycteropus afer afer | reverse complement strand
TGCCATTGAATTCTGAATTATAACAATCCCCACTGGGTTTCCAAGGGTCAAAATCTTTACAAAAGCAGACTGCCTCATCTTTTTACTGAGAAGCAGCTGGTGGGTTTGAACTGCCAACCTTTTGGTTAGCAGCCAAATGCCTTAACCACTGCACTAAGAAGGATCAAACCAAAAAACCAAACCTAATCTACTGTCATCGAGTTGCTTCTAACTCATAGAGACGCCATTGGGTGTCTGAGGCAGTAAATCTTTACAGAAATAGATTGTTCCACCTTCCTTCTGTGGAGTGCCTGGTGGGTTTGAACTGCCAACCTTCTGATTAGCAGTCAAATGCCTTAGGCACTGCACCACCAGAGATCCTTAAGAAGAAAGGCTTCCCTGACCAGATCACTAGCTGGAAAATATGGCCTTCTGTGGTGATAGAAATTACACTGGAGATCGCATGAAAGAATTTTGCAAGACCAATGACTTATTCATTGCAAACACCTTTTATCAACAACATAAATGGCGACTATACATGTGGACCCTGCTGGATAGAATACATTGGAATCAAATTGACTACACTTGTAGAAAGAGATGATGGAGAAGCTCAATGTCATCAGTCAGAATAAGACCGGGGGCCAACTGTTTAACAGATCATCAATGGCTCGTATGTAAGTACAAATGGAAGCTGAAGAAAACTAAAACATGTCTATGTATGACAAGCCAAAGTACGACCTTGAGTATATCCCACTTGAATTTAGAGACCATCTTAAGAATAGATTTGACACAACGAACACTAATGACCAAAGAGCAGATGATCTGTAGGATGACATCAAGGACATCATATATGAAGAAAGCAAAAGGTCATTTAAAGACTGAAAAGAAAGAAAAGACCTAAATGGATGTCATAAGAGACTCTGAAACTTGCTACTGAATGCAGAGTAGCTAAACCGAATGGAAGAAATGCTTAAGTAAAAGAGTTGAATAGAAGATTTCAAAAGGAGGTTTGAAAGACAAAATAAAGTATTATAATGAAATGTACAAAGACCTGGAGTTAGGAAATCAAAATGGTAAATACATTTAACATTTCTCAATCTGAAAGAACTGAAGAAAAAATTCTAGCCTTGAGTTGCAATACTGAAGGATTATATGGGCAAAGTATTGTACAATGCAGGAAGCATCAAAAGAAGGTGGAAGGAATACACAGAATCACTGTACCATAAAGAAGAGGTTGATGTTCAACCATTTCAGGACGTAGCAAACGACCAAGAACCAATGGTACTGAAGGACAAAGTGCAAGCTGTACCCAAGGAACTGGTGAAAAACAAGTCTCCAGGAATTGATAGAATACCAATTAAGATATTTCAATGAATGGATGCAATGTGCTCACTCATCTATATCAAGAAATTTGGAAGACAGTTACTTGGACAACCTAAAGAAAGAATCCATATTTGTGTCCATTCCCAAGAAAGGCAATTCAACAGAATATAGAAATTACTGAACAATATCATTAATATCACAAACAAGGAACATTTTGATGAAACAAATTCAAAAATGGTTGCAGCAGTACATTGATGGGGAGCTGCCAAAAATTCAAGCCAACTCAGAAGAGGGTGTGGAATGAGGGATATCATTGCTAATATCAGATGGATCCTGGCTGAAAGCACAGAACACTAGAAAGATGTTTACCTAGGTTTTATTGACTATACAAAGTCAATAAAACTTTTATTTTATTGACTGTACATAGTGTGGATCATAACAAATTTTAGATAACACTGTGAAGAATAGGAATTTTAGCATATTTAATTATGCTCTTGAGGAACCTCTATATAGACAAAGAGGTGTAGTTCAAACAGAACAAGGGGATACTGCGTGGTTTAAAATCAGGAAAGGTGTATATCAGGGTTGTATCCATTTACCACACTTACTTAATCTGAGCAAATAATGGAAACAGCTGAATTATATGGAGAAGAATGCAGCATCAGGATTACAGGAAGAAGTGAAGATGACTCTTTGAGGACTAAAGTGCACCTGACCCAAGCCATGGTATTTTCAATTGCCTCATATGCATGCAGAAGCTGGAGAATAAATAAAGAAGGCCAAAGAATAATCGATGTATTTGAATGATGGTATTAATGGAGAATATTGCCAGAAGAATGAGAAGTATAGCCAAAATGCTTCTTAGAAGCAAGGATGGTGAGACTCCATCTCATGTAGTTTGGATATGATTGGGAGGTAACAGTCCCTGGAGAATGACATCATGCTTGGTAAGAGAGAGGAAGATCCTCAACAACATGGACTGACATGATTGGTTCAACAATGGGCTCAAACACAGCAATGACTGTGAGAATTGTGCAGGTCTGGGCAGTCTTGCGTTCTGTTGTACACAGTGTTGCTATGAGTCAGCACCAACTTGAAGGCACCTAACAACAACTGCATAAAGCAGGGTGTTACCCTAAATACGTATGTATTAGTCACAGATTCATCACTCACTCATTCACTGTCGTGGAGTTGGATCTGACTCATAGTGACCCCTCCTTGGGTTTCTGAGGTAGTATCATTGCGGAAGTAGATTACCCAATCTTCTTTCTGAGGAGTGGCTGGTGGGTTTGAACTGCCAGCCTTGTGGTTAGCAGTCAAATGCCTAGAACATACTAAATTCCCAGAATTTATCATAACTGATTGCAATCATTAGCAGTTCATGACACTATCAAAGAGGTAAAAAATATTAACAGTACTCATTGTGTCCTAATAGAATTTATCTAATTAACTTCCACTCCCCTTGTCCCATTACGCTAGCCTTTAAGGAGTATAAAATAAGTAGTATATTCTAATAACTCAAATAACTGATAATTATTTTGACCTTTTCTTTGAACAGAAGACAGTAGATGTGAAAATACAAGAAACCAAAAAGATGACAGTGACAGTGAACAAAGAACATGTTGTTGTTGTTGTTATGTGCCGGCGAGTCGACCCGACTCATAGCGACCCCTCCTTGGGTTTCCGAGGCAGTATCACTACGGAAGTAGATCGCCCCATCTTCCTTCCGAGGAGTGGCTGGGTGAGCTCCTAACAAGGAACATAATGCTGGCTAAAACAATGACCAAATTAAATGGGAAGCATCTGATAATGACAATAAATACCATTTAAAGCACAAGTAATTTTCAAGAGATCCTGGAAAACAAAAGAAAACTTAACACCTCATGCTCACTGCATATTTTTTGGGGACAGATCACAAAAAGCAATCAACATATTCTATTTTATACATAATTCATTAGTGGTGCATTAGGAAATCCAGGGATGGAATATCAATGGTAGCTTTTATAGAGTATTCTATCTCCAAAACACTTTATAATAATTTACTGGTCAGTCAGTGGTAATCAGAGCAGAGAGGATTATTGATCCAACACAAATAAGCTCAGGAGTAAAACAAGAAAAGATTGAAATAAATGACAGGTAAAATAAAATCTTTAGGCCCAGGGATGTGCAACTCTTAGGGACTGAGTAAAAATTTAGAAGACTGATGGAATTAGCTGTTTTTCAGGAACCATATTTAAAAA
>NW_006921701.1:8213019-8214864 GCF_000298275.1 Orycteropus afer afer | reverse complement strand
CATATAGTGCAGCTTCTAGGATTATTTGCTCAGCATATAGATTGAATAAGTGTGGAGAAAGGATACAACCCTGATGCACTCCCTTCTTGATTTTAAAAAATCAGTCAAATTAAAAATGTATAAATTATCATAATCTAGATATAACAGAATAATTGTATACAGTAAAACAAAGAATGACAAGGTAATGATAAAGAGATACTGCAAAGGAGATGACTGTCAGTTGGGGTCTTGAAAAGAGAGACTCAACTTTGTTGATATTTATCAAGCACTGTACAAGAAATGAGATATGAATGTGTCAGAAATCTACAGTTTGGTGAAGCAGGGGACCTGTCTGAAAACCCTCACGACCATCCAGCCCTCTCGGCCCTCATTTCATGCTCAATAAGCATCTTCAGAGTTTGATTTCCTAGGTATTTAAATTCTGGGAGTGAACTGGGAGAAGGGGCATAAATAATTGTCCTTGGAAAGATAAGATTTCTATTGTGGTTAAAGATTGTTGATGAAACTGTAAATAGTTCATCATCTGGCAGGTCATTTGGAAATGTCTATCAAAATAAAACATGCACTTACTCTTTGACCAGCAATTCCACTTCTAGGAATTTATCCTACAGCTATGCAGGTACAAGTATATAAAGAGTACTGACTACAATATTGTATATAGTATGAAAAGATTAAAAACAAGCTAGATGTCTACCAATTGGGGTTTTGTTTAAAAATTTATCAAACATCTAAACAAAGACATACTGTTGTTGTTAGGTGCCATCAATTTGGCTCTGACTCACAGTGACCCCATGCACAACAGAAGGAAACACTGCCCAGTCCGATGCCATCCTCATAATCCTTGCTACGCCTGAGCCCATCGTTGGAGCCACTGTGTCAGCACGTCTCATTGAGGGTCTTCCCCTTTTTCTCTGATCCTCTACTTTATTAAGCATGATATCCTTCTCCAGGGAATGGTCCCTGTGGTAGTCAAGGTTGTGTGTCAACTTGGCTGGGCCTGGTTGAGTGGCTGGGCAGTTGGATGTAGTATGCCCCACAATGAGACTGGTAATCAACTCCATGGTGGAATCTACTGTGAGCTGCTGAGTAGCTGCGTTAGGGATGTGGTCTGCTTCCTGTATATAAGAAGACAGCTTTGAGAAAGGTAGCTAAGCTTTTTGGCATGCTAGGACCATTCCCTGGAGGATACCATGCTTGGTAAAGTGGAGGGTCAACGAAAAAGAGGAAGGCCCTCAATGAGATGGATTGACACAGTGGCTGCAACCATGGGCTTGGGTATAGTATTGTGAGGCTGCTGTGGGACCAGGCAGTATTTTGTTCTGTTGTACGTGGGGTCACTATGAATTGAAGCTGACTCAATGGCACTTAATAATACCAATAACAACAGGACCCTGCATGTAGCCTAGTCTTCATTCAGGAGCCTGCCATGTTGTCTGCTGACCTTGGGATTGTTCTGAACTTGAACCAGTAGCCTACCATGTTGTCTGCTAATCTTTGAACTGTGCCATTTTACATGTTGACTTTGGGTCTATCAGCCTCTGCAGCCAGCAGCTGCCTGAGTTAAGAGATGCCTCCAGCTCCAGTGGGCTTGGAGCAGGAGGCAGAGCTGAAGCCCAAGGTTGAGGGGTCTTCACCCAGTCCCTAGAGCTGGTACTTTGAACTTGGACTTCTAGCCTCCTAAACTGTAAGAGAATAAATCTGTTTGTTCAAGCCACCCTCCTGTGTGGTATTTTGTGTTACAGTGGCATATGAAAGGACCAAAACAATCCATCTTAACAACATGACCAAAGTAGGTGAGATAGTCTGGCCAGTCTCACTTCTAAGGAGCATTTCAGCTGCACTTCT
>NW_006921701.1:8210493-8212049 GCF_000298275.1 Orycteropus afer afer | reverse complement strand
AAAAAATATACATAAGTGAAAAAGTAAGGCACAGAAAAATGTTTTATATAAAAAAAAGATATCTATACGTTATCTGTTTGTAAATGTACAGAATTCTCTAGGAAAGTACTTAAGAAACTGGTAATCAAGGTTGCCTCTAGAAAGGGAAAGTAGAGCCACAGGAAGGTAGAAACTGAGTTTTCATTGTATGTATCCTTTTGTACTACTTAATTTGAATATGTGTGTGTGTGTGTGTGTGTATGTATATGTATATACATATATATATATACACACACACACAGAAAACCCCTATTTTTTAAAAAAGAAAAGGTTTAAAGGGAAATTTCATTGTAAACTAATGAATTGGCATATGATACAATTCTACTTCGTGTGCATTTGTTAGCCAATTGACTCAGAAATGATTATCACTGGGTAGCTGACCCACAGAGCTAATGTCTACACTCTGAAGCCATTGAGCCCAACCTAGATGCAGGATCCATGACATACATATTTCCACTTAATTTATTAGAATTTCTGTTATAAGTAGTATAAATGGTCTGAGACAGATGATATATCTTTAGAGGTCTGTACTCAGAAAGCAAGTATTTTCATTTAACTTTCTCAATCTTGGGGCTTGCTTCTTGTATTATTATAAAAATGATATCAACAGACTTGAAAGAATCAAAATAAGTTACCTAGGAAAGGGTTAAATTAGATCTTTATAATCTGAATGGGAGGAAGAAGCTATGTTAGGACTGATTTAGTGTAGTCCACAGTGTTCTGGGACATGCATTAAGTAGAAGCCGATTATTATGAGTCTGAATTTACTTCTATTTGAGTTTTCAGCTTAGAGTTTGATACAGTATCTTTATATGATGATTTGGCAGATCCAGTCAGTGAATGTCATCTATTAATAATAAAGTCAGGCAGTCAGGATAATTTCCTCCTTGTCAAATAAAGTTCAAACTACATGATCATTAAATATTTCTATGGCTTTCTATAGTACTGATACTAAAATTATAATAAACTGCCTTTCAATTAAAGAGTCAAGATAATTTAGCAGAACAAACACAGCTCAAGTGCTGAGGCAGGTTTTTTTCAAAGAAGCTAATAATATTTTACAGGCTCACAATTTAAATTACAAAAACAAAACAAAAAACCAAAGTCCCATGTTGTACAAAACAGCTATAATAGATATATTTCAAGCACATGAAATAGATCATAATCCTGAAAGTACTTATATACTTATAATGTCTCCCCAACCCCCAGCCTCTGCACTCAATGACAAACCAAATTACTACAATTTAGGAAACAAAACTGTGTATGAATATATTCTTATTAACTAAAACATTCAAATCTTGGGTGATCAGCAATTATAAAACAAATTATGATGGAGAAGCTCAATATCTTCAGCCAAAACAAGGCCTGGAGTTGGCTGTGGAACAGACCATCAACTGCTCATATGCAAGTTCCAGGTGAAGCTGAAGACAATTAAAACAAGTCCATGAGAGCCAAAATATGACCTTGATTACATTCCTCCTGAATTTAGAGACCATCTAAATAACAGATCAGATACA
>NW_006921701.1:8208520-8209893 GCF_000298275.1 Orycteropus afer afer | reverse complement strand
CTGGAGGCACTCACTCGACTATGCCAGGAAATTTGGAAAACAGCTACCTGGGCAACTGACTGGAAGAGATCCATATTTGTACTCATTCCAAAGAAAGGTGATCCCACAGAATGTGGAAATATCGAACAATATCGTTAATATCACATGAAAGTAAAATCTTGCTGAAGATAATTCAAAAACGGTTCCAGCAATATGTTGACAGAGAACTTCCAGAAATGTAAGCTGGATTCAGAAGAGGACATGGAACAAGGGATGTCATTGCTGATGACAGATGGATCTTGGCTCAAAGCAAAGAACACCAGAAAGACGTTTACGTGCGTTTTATTAACTATGCAAAAGTATTTGATTGTGTGGATCATAACAAATTATGGATAACATTGAGAAGAATGGAAATTCCAGAACACTTAATTGTGCTCATGAGGAACCATAGACCAGAAAGTTGTCATTGGAACAGAATAAGGGGATACTGCATGGTTTAAAATCAGGAAGTAAGTGCATCAGGGTTGTACCCTTTCAGCATACTTATTCAGTCTGTGTGCTAAGCAAATAACCAAGAAGCTGGACTATATGAAGAAGAGCATGGCATAGGGATTGGAGAAGGACTCATTAACACCCTGAGATATGCAGATGACACAACCTTCTTGCTGAAAGTGAGGATGGCTGGAAGAATTTGCTGGTAAAGATTAAAGAATACAGTCTGCTGTATGGAACACACCTCAACATAAAGAAAATGAAAATCTTCACAACTGGACCAATAAGCAGCATCACGATAAATGGAGAAAATACTGAAGTTGTCAAAGATTTCATATTACTTGGTTCCACAAACGCCACCCATGAAAGTAGAAGTCAAGAAATCAGATGCCATATTGCACTTGACAAATCTGCTGCAAAAGACCTGTTTAAAGTGCTGAAGAGCAAAGATGTCTCTTTGAAGACTAACCCAAGCCATGGTATTTTCAATCACTTCATATGCATGTGAAAACTGGACAATGAGGAAGGAAGACTGAAGAAGAGCTGATGCTTTTGTGTTGTGGTGTTGGCAAAGAATACTGAAGGTACCATGCACTGCCAGGAGAATGAACAAATCTATCCTGGAAGAAGTGCAGCCAGAATGCTCCTGGGAAGTGAGAATGGCCAGACTTCGCCTCACCTACTTTGGTCATGTTATCAGAAAGGACCATTCTCTGGAGAAGGATATCATGCTTGGTAAAGTGGAGGGTCAACGAAAAAGGGGAAGGCCCTCAACAAGAGGGACTGACACAGTGGCTGAGATGATGGGCTCAGTTACAGTAAGGATTGTGAGGCTGGCACAGGACTGGATAGTGTTTCATTCTGTTGTACACAGGGTCACCATGAGTCGGAGCCAACTTGAT
>NW_006921701.1:8188305-8196288 GCF_000298275.1 Orycteropus afer afer | reverse complement strand
TTGGTCAATGACATGAGACAAAGTATATTATGTGAACTGCTGTATGAAAAGTGAATTTACTCTGTAAATCTTCACCCAAATCAAAATAAAATTAAAAAAAAAAAATCATTTCTGTGGCTTCCATGATCTACCACTAACTAAAATATGCAGTAGCTGGAAAACTGTGGCTCCAAAAGAGGATGTGGCATATTTTGGGGCAATATAAATTAATAGCTATGATTTTCCTTTCTCTAGTTATTAAATTTCTGGTTCAGTTTCTATGTTGGCATGATTTAGTCCTATAAAGGTTGACAATTACATTTAGAGTTCTTTGTGGCTGGACAGCAAAATAATTATCTCATAGAATGAAACACAACTAGTAATCCTTAGAAATAGTGAGCTCAGAGTTAGAGACTGGTTGTGAAATCAGATATCACAGGTATAGGTCTATCAGTTGTAAGCCCCCACAGACTTATCTATGGTTCTGAGGAAGGCAATACAGTGTTAAATCATAAAGAACTGATTGGTCACCTGGTCAAGCCCTATATGGTCAAACAACACAAATTCTACTTGAAGACTTAATTTTCTTCTTGAAAATCCCTATGGATAAACATTATATTATCTTCCTCAATAGGCCCTGTGAGTATTTCAGGATTCTTACATTTAAGAAGTTTTTTCCCAAATCCACTCTTCTCTTTTAATTCACATTTTACTTTTCTTGGTCAGTCATGAACATGAGTAACTAACTTTTTGTTCATAAAATTGAAAAGAGTAATTATGTCACTCCTTAGCTTTCTTTCCTTAAAGCTTAAAATCCTTAATTTTCCTAATAATATGAATTTCTTTAATGATGTTCTTCACTGTTTTTTGAATTTTCTCATCTTACCCTGTTTTGGCAAGTGTATTATTATTATTTGTCTATTAAAATGAAACAAAATCATCTTAATAAAGACAAAATACATGGAAATAAAATAAAAGGATTAATCTCTAGCCCATACACATTAAATGCCTTTTCATATAACTGAGTATGTTTTTTTCCTTTAAATATCACTTGATGTCATGGTCAACTATCACTGCAGGGGCTTCTGCCTAGCTAGTCCCCTCTTCCCCCAGTATCTGTTCCTGACATCACCATTCTAGTAACTTGAATTAGATGAAGAACCTCTTCTCCTAAGGCAACTTCTGCCTGCTAAACAGCCAAATTATACTGTTTTAGTGAAATCTACACCAAAGTACTAACATTTTTTAAAAATGCCATTTTGAAAGCATTCATCTGTTCACTAGCAAATGATTGTGTGAGTTGTGGCTAATGGGGCTAGACAGCTAGTTTTCAGATAAGGTGAATAATATATTGTCATAATTCTGCTTATAGCATTAGTTTCAAGATTTTGAAACTCACATTATCTAGTCATGAGGTTATTGATTTGCCCTACTGTAAATATTTCAATTAATGAAGATATAATGCAATTCAGGGAGCTCTGGTGGCACAGTACCCAAGGCATTTTGACTGCTAACCAGAAGGCTGGGGGTTCAAACCCACCAGCCACTCCTTGGAAGGAAGATTGGGCAATCTACTTCCGTAGAGATACCGGCTTGGAAACCCGTGGAGGGGTAACTATGAGTAGGAGCAGACGTGATGGCAGTGAGTTGATGCAATTCAAAATACTGAGTTCCCTAAGGAGGAAATAAAAAGGTATACTGCTGATAGCCTCCAAGAGGGTGTATGTAAGCAGGTGCATATATTAAAACATATGCCTTTGGATAGGAATGGTATGACTTAGTTTTTCTTCTGTAGAGATGGCAAAAGGAATATCCAGATCAGTGGCAATTGAAGGTTTTAAACAAGACAGCAGCAGCACTTACATAGCTCATGGACCAAACAAAATTAAATAGTTTTCAATTCCTTACATCAACAATTACAATTAATGCATATATTCCAAACATTTTTCACATAGATTCTTCTGGTAACAAATAATAGAATACTAAAATAATATAACAACAAATACTCTGACTCATAATCACCCCTCCTTGGATTTCCAAGGTGGTATCTCTACGGAAGTAGATCGCCCAATCTTCCTGCTATTTGGTTAGCAGTCAAATAAATGCCTTAGGCACTATGCCACAAGAACTCCTCTAAGTTTGCTAGGAAAGAGGAAAAAGGCTAGATCGTTTTCTGTTTAAAAGAAGAATGACTCTGGTAAAAAAAAGAAACATGAATTTGCCATCATTGACTTATAATACCAGTCTAAAAGTCTAAATTTGTCTATAATTAGATTCTGTAGTAAGTTCCTCTTCACGAAATCTCTTTTACTTATATGGAATGAGGTCAGATTTTTACAAAGGCAGTAAGGGTATCTGTGACAGATTTATTCAAATTCTCCACTATTTCACTAAAATGTGTTCTTTTGCCTTCCTATAACTAGTGATGAATAATAACGTGCGGCCTGAGGTTGCTGTCTATCACTGACAGTAAGTCACAGCTACTGAGGCTCACAATGGAGATAATATACACTTCATTCATTCATTTGTTCACTCCTGTGGACCTGTGATAGGTACTGGGGTGGAGGTGGGGGACAAAATTAAGGCACAAACCCATGGTCCATATTTTCAGATAGGTAGGGGAGATAAGAATGCACTCAAGTAACTATTAAGTACCAGAAAAGATGAAAAATAAATAAAGTTATGATAATTTAGAGAAGGAATAGAAATAAATTTAGTCCTAATCTCAGTATATTTATAAGTTCAAAATTCATCTTTCAGTAGTTTCAAAGTGACATTCAAAAACAGACTAGCTACTGTAAACAAAAGAATTTATAAATTCAATGGTTAAGATGGCCACATCAAACTCAACCTTTTGATTCTGACCTTAACTTAATTTAGAATTCTGCTTTCCTTTCTGTCCAACATAATTATTTTCAGCAACAGTGTCAATCACATCAATTTTCTTTTAAGATTTGAAAATATGCTTAATTTTTTAAAAAATAAAATAATGTATTTTTCTGATTATAAAAGTGAAACATGCTCATTATACAAATTCATACAAGGAGATAAAAAATTAAAATTTAAATTAATTCCCATTACTTTCACCTAGAGATAAAATTGTTAGTCTATTATGTTAAATAGAAAATACGTAAACTTCTATGAATGTACTATTTATAATGAATAATCTACACTGAATTGAAGGGAAAGAAATCTGTTAATTACATGTAACTCATGATTATGTTCTTGTAAAATTAACAGATGCTTACTTGACATGCAGTATCACAAAAGAAATCAGAGGAGCTGTAAACTAAAACGGTTCTATCAGAATGCTGTACAACTGCTAAATTATGAAACTATACCAGAATAATTTAAAAATAAAATCTGGTCCAGAATACTTGCCAAAATTGCTCTAAACCACACTGTAGGAATGTTAATGTGTAAAAAGTGCATTGGTTGGAAAAACAATTACTCTATTTATATCTGACTATGTCTGGGATCAAACTGACAGCAACACCTCGAAAGACTAGATAGGAAACTCAGGGGGAAGTTAATGGGGGAGGAATAATTCTGAAAAGGAAGGTAACAATGGTTACATTACTTGAAGAATTAATCAGTCAATGAGCTGTACATGTATAAATTGTTGAACTGGTGTATGTTCTACTGTGTATGTTCTCAACAAGAACAACAAATAATATAAAACAAACAAAAAATGATTACTCTGAACAACTGGGCTTCATAGGCAAAGCAACTCATGTATAAAGAGAGGGATTTCTGGCAGGATGGTATAGAGCAAAGGTTTCTGAAACTCCTTTGTTCTCAGCACCTTCAGTGTCTTCGTAATGTTTTCACGGTGCCTCTAGAACAAAAAGATGGGGCAATCTACTTCTATAAAGATTTACCACCTCAGAATCCCAATGGGGGTCACTACAAGTCAGAATCAGCTTGATGGCAGTGGGTTTGGTTTTGGTTTTGGTTTTTCTAGGCCAAAAGAAATATCCAATAGTTCTGTTTATAAAATAAAGCCCCCCAAAAAAACAGTTGCCAGGTTGCCTCAAGTTGACTCCAATACATGACAACCCCATATAAGCCCAAGTAGAATTGTGCTCCACAGAGTTTTCAATGGCTATTTTTCAGAAGGAGGTCAACAGGCCTTTCTTCCAATGAGCTTGTGGGTGGATTTGAACCTCCAACCTTTTATTAGCAACTGAGGGCTTAACCATTTGGACCACCTCAGGACTCTGATTTATTAAATAGGACCAAATAATTAATAAATACCTATGTCTTAACAATATATTGAAAGCAAAAATATTTTTTATTTTATTCTTAAATAGCCATAATTACTTACTAGGGATAGTGTGCATTTGATGGGTACTTGTACAACTTCTCAAATCTTAGAATTAGATTGGACACCACCACCTTAATTTTCTGTTCAACATTTGATTTTTGTGTGGTGCTGGATTTTTATTACAGCAACTGCTGAAAACCCAACTTATATGATTCCACCAAGAGCAATGCAGCACAATCTAATGCTGAAACTGGGAACTGCTTTGAACCAGAGGTTCGTGCAGTATGTTAACAGATGTGTAGTATCACAGTGCTTCCTTTGGAAACTGTAAGTATATATTTGCCTTTTCTAGTCTTTTTATTTAAGTGAGGTCATACAGTATTTGTCCTTTTGTGATTATCTTCTTTCACTCAGCATTATGTCTTCAAGCTCCACTCATACTGTAGCATCTATCAAGACTTCATTTCTCATACTGGCTCAGTAGTATTCCAGTGCCTTCTATATACCACATTTTGCTTATCTATTCATTTACTGATGGGCATTTAGATTGTTTCCACCTTTTGGCTATTGTGAACAGTGCTGCAATGAACCTTGGTGTACACGTCTCTTTTTGATTCTCTGCTTTCAAGTCTTTTGGGTATATTCCTAGGACTGGAACTGCTGAGTTATTTGGTAGTTCTGTTTCTAGTTTTTTGAGGAACTGCACATTGTTTTCCACGTTGACTGTACCATTTTTCATTCCCACCAGCAATGGATAAGAATTCCAATTTCCCTACATCCTTGCCAACATGTTATTTTCTGTTTATTTATTAATTTATTATTATTTTAAAAACAGCCATCCCAGTGGGAGTGTAATGGTATCTCATTGTGGTTTTGATTTGTATCTCTCTGATGGTTAATGATGCTGAGCATCTTTTACATGTGTTTGATTGCCATTTGAATGTCTTCTTTGGTGAGATGCCTATTCAAGGGCTTTGATCATTTTATGATTAGGCTATTTTCTTTTTGTTGTTAAGCTGTCAAAGTTTTATGTATTTTTTGGTTATTAGATTCTTGTCAGATATATGGTTTCCAAGGATATTCTTGTCTTTTCACTTTTGTGGTAAAGTCTCTTGATGATCAAAATTTTTAAATTTTTATGAGGTCTCATATATTTGTTGTTTGGTGTCTGTGCTTTTGTTGTTATATTAGATAAAGCACTTTTGAAGTTAGGCCTGACAGTATTGCCCCTGCTTGTTCTAAGAATTTTATGGTTCTAGTTTGCACATTTCACTCCTTAATCAATTTTGAATTTGTTTTCATGTATAGTGTGAGAAAAGGATTCTGTTTTGTTTTTCTGCATGTGGAAATCCAATATTCCCAGCACCATTTATCAGAGACTCTTCTTTCCCAATCAAATGGACTTAACATCTTTGTAAAAAATCTGACTATAGATATTTGGGTTTATTTCTGGACTCTCAGTTCATTCTATTCCATTGGTCTGTGTATCTATTATTATATTAGTAGCAGGCTATTTTGATTAGTGTAGTTATGCAGTATGTTTTAAAATCAAGACGTGATTTCTCCTACTTTGTTCTTCTTTTCAATAGAGTTTTAGCTATTTTGGGCCTCTTTTCTGTCCATATAAAGTTGAGGACTGGTTTTTCTGTTTTCATAAAGAAGGCTATTGGAATTTTGATTGGGATTATGTTGAATCTATAGATCGCTTGGGAGCTCTGGTAGCATAGTCCCTAAGGCACTTGACTGCTAACCAGAAGGCTGGCGGTTCAAACCCACCAGCCACTCCTCGGAAGGAAGATGGGCAACCTACTTCCATAGTGATGCTGCCTCGGAAAGCCAAGGAGGGGTCACTATGAGTCGGGTCTGACTTGATGGCACATAACAACAACAACAACAACAACAACGATCACTTTGGGTAGTATTACATCTTAACAACATTGTCTTCCAATCCATGAACATGGAACACCTTTCCATTTATTTAAGTCTTCTTTAATCTCTTTCAAGGAGCTCTGGTGGCGTACTGCCTAAAGGCATTTGACTGCTACCCAGAAGGTTGGCAGTTCAAACCCACCAGCCTCTCTGCCGAAAGAAGACTGGGCAATCTACTTCCAAGATTTACCACCTTGGAAATACAAAGCGGGGGGTGCCATGAGTTGGAATTGACTTGATGGCAGTGAGTTTAGTTTGGTTTTTTAATCTCTTTCAGCAGTGTTTTATAGTTTTCATTGCATCAGTCTTTCATGTCCCTTGTTAGATTTATGCTAGGTATTTTATTCTCTTAGATGGTATTGTAAATGGAATTGTTTCCCTAATTTCCTTTTCAGATTTCTCATTGCTGGTGTTTACAAACCGAACTGATTTATTTGTTGCCCTTGTACCCTGCAACTTTGCCACATTCTTCTAATAGAAGAAGACCTTTCTAGAAGTTTTTTCTGTGGGCTCTTCAGGATTTTCTACATATATAGGATCATATCACCTGCAAATTGAGATTATTTTACTTCTTTTCCAATCTGGGTACCCCTCCCCCCCTTTTTTTTTCTTCTCTTATTGCTCTGGCTAGGATTTCTAATACAATATTGAATAGATGTGATGAAAGCAGGGCCTCTTGTCTTGTTTCTCCATTAAGTATGATGTTGGCTGTAGGCTTTTCATATATGTTCTGAATCATACTGAGGATACCAAGAAATTTCCTTTCAATTCCAAACTCCTCTAGGGTTTTCATCAAGAGAGGGTGTTGGATTTTTATTAAATGCTTTTTCTGCATCCACAGAGATGATCAGATTTTTTTCTTTGTTCTATTAGTGTGGTGTCTTAAGTTGATCAATTTGCTAATACTGAATCATTCCTGCATTGCTGGAATAAATCTCACTTGCACATGTATGACTCTTTGAATATGCTGTTGGATTCTGTTCCCTAGTATTTTGTTGAGGATTTTTGCATTGGTATTCATAAGAGATTTTTTTTTCTTGTGGTGTCTTTGTCTGGTTTTGGAAAGAAGGCTATGTTGGCTTCACAGAATGAATTGGGGAGCATTTCTTCCTTCTCTATCTTTTGGAAGAGTTTAAATGTTTGGTAGAATCCCCCAGCAAGGCAATCTGGTTAAGAACTTTTTTGGGGAAGTTTTTGATCTCTGATTCAATTTTTTTACTTACTATAGGTCTGTAGAGACTTTCTCTTTCCTCTTGAGTCAGTCTGGGTAGGTTTGTGCTTCTAAGAATTTGTCTTGTTCACCCAGGTTTGTGGCAGCACAGTTGTTCGTAATATCCTAATTCTCCTTATTTCTATCAGGTCAGTTGTAATGTCCGCTCTTCCATTTCTTATTTTGGTTATTTGCATTTTTTCTGTTAGTCTAGCATCAATCATTTCAAAGAATCAACATTAGGCTTTTTTGATTTTCTCTATTGTTCATTTTGTTTTCCATTTTATTTATTTGTGCTCTGATTTTTATTATTTCCTTTCTTTTGACAGGTTTAAGCTTAGTTTTCTCTTCTCTTTCAAGTTCCTGGAGTTGTCAGGTTAAGCTGCTAATTTGAGATCTTTCTTCTTTTGTTATGTAGTCATTTATTGCTACAAATTTCCCTCTAAGTATTGCCTTAACTGTATTCCATAACTTTTGGTGTGCTGTGCTTTTCATTTTCATTTGACTAAGAAATTTGTGATTTCTGTTTTGATTTCTTCCTTGACCCATTGGTAGTTTAATAATGTGTTGTTTAATTTCCATGTTTCCTGCCCCCCCC
>NW_006921701.1:8177772-8187550 GCF_000298275.1 Orycteropus afer afer | reverse complement strand
CTTCCTTCCGAGGAGTGGCTGGTGGGTTTGAACCGCCAGCCTTCTGGTTAGCAGTCAAGTGCCTTAGGCACTATGCTACCAGAGCTCCTAACTATTATTATAGTATTATTATTATAGTACTATCTATTTCTCCCTTCAATTGTATCAGTGCTTGCTTTATACATTAAGATGTGAATTTTGGGTGCATATAGTTTATGACTGTTAAATTTTCTTGATTAGTTGACCCTTTTATCACTATATAATGTCAATCTTTATCTCTTCTAAAAGATTTTGTTTCAAAGTCTACTTTGTCTGATATTAAGCTCATCACCCCAGTTCTTTTTTGGTTATTATTTGCATGGAATATCTCTTTCAATTTCCACTTATTTGTGTCCTTGGGGTTGAAGTGTGTCTCTTGTAAATAGCACAGAGTTAGATCATGGTTTTCTTTTTCCTTTTTAAATCCATTCTGCCACTTTCTGTCTTTTGATTGGAGCATTTAGTCCATTTACATTCACTATAATTACTGGTAAGGATTGACTTCTGCCATTTTGTTATTTGTTGTGTGTCTTAAGCCTTCTTTGTCTTTATCCTTTGTGCTTTTATGTTTTGCTGGTTTATTACAGTAGGCCTTTTTGGTTCCCTTCTCCTTTCCTTTTGTATGTCTTTTATGTATTTTCTTGGGGTCACCATAAATATCATATTCACCAGCTTGTATTTATAACATTCTTGAGACTTTGTTCATGTTGCTCTTCAGCCTCTGTAATTTTAACTCTCTTATCTTCTAATTCACTGACTCTTTCTTCTACCTGATTAAATGTGTTGGTACCAACTTAACTCTAGTAACATACAAAAAATTCTGTATCTACACCATTCTTGTCCCTCCTTTTGTTGTTATCACTAATTATATCTTTATATTTCATTTGCCTTGTAACTTTTTGTAGCCTAGCTTTTTATATATTTGCTATTAGAAAACATGAAGGACAAAACATTTTGAATTATCAAGCATGAATACCTTATTTACCAGACTTTATACTTGTTCATGCATTTCTCTTTATTAAGGATCTTTTTTATGTGTAGAATTACTTCCTAGTGTCTCTTCCCTTCCACCTACAGAACTACCATTAGTATTTTTTGTGGGGCTGGTCTGGTGGACATGAACTCTCTCAGCTTGCAAAGCTGGAAAAGGCAAGGAAATGGATTTTCCACTAGAGCCTCCGGAAGGAAATGTAGCCCTGGCCACACTTTGATTTTAAACCAGTGAGAGTTATGTTAGACTTCTGTGGTAGTTAAGGTTATGTGCCAACTTGGCTAGGCTTGGTTTTGAGTGGCTGGGTAGCAGGATATAGTTTTTCCCCATGGTGAGACTGGTAATCAATTTCATAGTGGAATCTACTGGAGCAGCTGAGTAGCTGCTTTAGGGCCGTGGTCTGCTCCTAGTATATAAAAAGATGCTTTGAGAAAGGTCTGGAAATTTTGGGCACACTTGGATCCTGCATGTAGCCTAGTCTTCATTCTGTAGCCTGCCATGTTGTCTGCCAATCTCAGGATTGTTCCTGGACTTGATGATCTTAGGACTGCGCCATTACTTGTCAACTCTAGGCTTGTTAGCCTCAGCAGCCAGCAGCCGCCTAAGTGAAGAGACACCTGCAGCTCCAGTGGGCTGGGAGCAAGAGGCAGAGCTGAAACCAAGGTTGAGGGACTTTCACTCAGCCCCTAGAGCTGGCACTTTGAACCCAGACTTCTAGCCTTCTAAGCTGCAGGAGAATAAATCTGTTTGTTAAAAACTCATTTGTGGTATTTTCTGTTAAAGTGGTACTAGAAATCCAAAACAATGTCTAATCTAAAAAAATGTAAGATAAAAAATTTGCGTTGTTTCAGATCACTAAATTTATAATAGCTTGTTATAGCAGCAATAGAAAATTATTATAGATCCCAAAGTGATGGTAATAAGGACAAAAAACAGCAGAACTACAAATGTTTCAGATCAATTAGATGAACTAAGCAAGCAACGATATAGGTATTTCCAGCAAGTTCTTGTTTTGGTTACTTTCCATGCCACTCTAACAGACATATACCACAACTGGGTGGCTTTAACAAAGAGGAGTTTATTCTCTTACAGCTTTGGAGTCTAGAAGTCTCAGTTCAAAGTGCCAGGCTCTAGGGGCTGGGTGAAAGCCCCTTGACCTTGGGCTTCAGCTCTGCCTCTTGCTCTCGGCCCAGGGAGCTGGAGGTTTTCTTCACTCAGGTAGCTGTTGGCTGCTGAGGCTGGCAAACTCAAGGTCAAAAAAGTAAAAAGGCACAGTCCCAATATTACCAAACCATATGGCAGGCCATTGATTCAAGTCCATTAAGAGTCACAAGATTGGCAGACAACATGGCAGCCTGCTAAAGGAAGACTCGGCTGCATGGAAGAGTCAAGTGTGCCAAAAGCTACAGACCTTTCTCAATACTCTTTCTTATATACTGGAAGTAGCACATCCCTAAGGCAGGTACTCAGCTGCTCTAGTAGATTCCACCATGGAGTTGATTACCAATCTTACCATGGGGAATAACTACATCCAGCTGCCCAGATACTCAAAACTAGGCCCAGCCAAGCTGACACACAATCTTAACTACCACAGTTCTCTTTTGCATTGATAATGATAAAACTAAACATAAAGTAAAACTATAGGTGCTGGTTCAAAGAATTTTACTGACGTATACTTCAAACGTCATAATTTTTTGCCTTTGTTACATTTTTCCTTTCTGGTTGACAATGATATAGTGGCTATAAATATAATAATCTCTGTATTAAGTTATGATATGAATTTTTTAAATACATAAACTTTTTCAAGATACATAAACTTAGAGTAACAATTATACTTATTTATCATATGCAAAATACCAAAGAAATATTATCAGCTATTTCTTGGATTTTCTTTAGATGGGATAATGGTTTGATAGCTGTACACACAGGGTATTAACACATCTGTCTTTTTGTATATTTAACAATTACTTATGGGAAGCAAGAAAACGCCCTACTATCAGAGTAGCTTTATTTTTGTGAATTGAAAATAGTTTATTCAAAACGTAAAAATAGTCTGTGTTCACCTGTGGTTAAAGGCAGGTGTGTGATGCTGTTCAAACAGGTCAGGGTGAACCACGTGGATGATAGTGTAGCCCCAGAAAACAGGAGGAGAAGAATTAGTTTCAGCATACCCCTGATAAAATCGGCAAACCTGAAAAGAAACAACGATCTATTAATTCTAGGTGGGTTTTTTCACACTATTTAAAGCAGTGACATACTTTGATTTAACAACAATTACTTGAATGATCTTCTATTCATTCTTTTAAAAGCAAGGTTTTTGTTTGTTTGTTTTTAAGAATTGTTTTGTGATTTCTTTTGTTTCTCTCACACACAGGATGGATTCTGAGTTTTAAAATTCCACTTTTATTTTCAAATATTCTATAATTAGCACACATTACTTCTATTTAGAAAATGGGTTACTTTGTTCACATAAATTTGTAAATATGGCTCTCTCAAAACTCAAACTCACTTAGAACAAACAGAAATGCCTACACCAGAGCTCTGAATGCCCAAGATGATCTGGCCTCTGCCCTGACTCTCCCTGTGCCTTACTATGCTCCAATGGGCAGACCTGTTTCTGTTTCTTATATATGCTAAGGCCAGTTCCCACAGCAATATATGGTTTTTGTACTTGTCCCATCCATCTGGGACACAGGCACTCCCAGATCTTCACATAACCTATTATTCCTGCTGATCCTTTAGGTCACTCAGGTCTCAGTTCAAATTTGCCCCTCAAAGAGGATTCCCATGTTCACCCAATCTAAAGAAGCCCTCTCTATCCCATCTCCACACTGTTTTATTTCCTTCATAGCATTTATCTGTACTGGAAATTATCTTGTTTTGTCATTTATTTACTTATTACTTTTTTTTTTTTACTTCTCTACCTGTTCGCTTCATACAAGCAAAAATGTAGCATCTAGAATAGTGAATAGCCAAAAACTTACCACCATTGAGTCAATTCTGACTCACAGTGACCCTATCAGACAAAATAGAACTGCCCCATAGGGTTTCCAAGGCTGTATGTATCTCACAGAAGCAGACTGCTTCATCTTTTCTCTGTGGAATTGCTGGTGGGTTTGAACTGCTGACCTTTCTTAACAGCCAAGTGCTTTAATTACTGAACTACCTGGGTTCTGGAATAGTAAACACTATTCTACAAAACTTGTAACTAAAGTTTTATAGCAATCTATATACTCAAAATTCCTTCCTTTTCCTGAGTTAACATTAAACTAAAAGGCATTTGGTAGAGATGCTTATCCTTTATTACAATCAAAATGTTTCCATTGGCCAATTGCTTTTCCTCATCTGCTGATTAATGTTGATTGCATAGGCACCTCCCTCTGGTGATGTCTAAAAACAGTTTACTCCATCTTTCAGAATTGTTCCTATTGCATAAAAACTGATCTCACCCTTATTAATGCTGGAATGCAATATGACAGATGCAGAGTGTCTGTATTTTCCTCTGGCGGTTCTCAGTGACTGCATTCTCTGTGCACTGAGACGTAGGTGTGTTTGTTCTCTGTAAGCTTCAATCCTATGATTGTCAAAAGCATGGTGTTCACTTTCTTCTTCTTTTTAACAATGAACTGAAGTTTTATTAAAACTGGGTTTCAAGTTAAAATACTGTGAAATATTGATTTTCTACCCTCCACCCACATAAAATATGTTAGTCAATTTAAGTACAAAAGAAAACAGTTCATGTAAGAAAACATTGCTTAAATGTCTTGGGATTTCCAGCTGTTTTATACATATATATGTGTGTGTGTTTGTGTTCGTGTGTGTGTGTCTATATGTGCTTTCATTTTTTATTTTGTTTGCTCTCTACCTGTGTTAACAGTATTTTCACCACTGGAAGGTGAACTTTTTTCCTAGCTTTTAAAAAAATGGCATTTGAGTTTAAAAAAAAAAATAATCCCACCCCAACGTTTATTCCACTTTGAATTTTTAAATTGCTTTCACTTCTACTATAATTATGTGACTGTCCTTAACACTTTCAATACCATCTTTGGTTTTGCATTTATCTGACAAAAAACAAACAAACAAACAAAAACTCATGATAAGGTTAATCGTGTGTGTAAGCGTTGTTGTTATGTACCTTTGAGATGGACCATTAGCTAGACTAAAATGATTTCCTATGAGGGCTGATGCCATCTTTTGGTGGGAGAAATAAATGCACCTTTGTCTGATTTAGGTTTGCTGTCATCCACAAAAACTCCCAAGTAGAAAATTCTTATGAACTCTGAAAAAGGCTCCACAATTTGACAGAAATGTCCCTCAAAAACATCCAAAAAACTCTGACTTAATTCCATGCTCACCAAACAGTTTTCTGATTTATGTTTTGGAATTCTGTATGAATTTACTCATCAGGTAGGAATATGACCAGGTATAAAATAATAAAACAGCTTTCTGGTACGAATCAGAATTGAATAGAGTTGAATAGTGAGTAAGTAAGTGTCACAGAGCCTGACCACATAAGAATAAACTGACCACCGTGCTCTGCAATTTTGGGAGACCCAATACCTTCAAATGGGCTGATGCCACCAAAATACATTATTAGGATCAAAGTAGTACCAAACTGGCCTTTCGCAACAGAATTACAAAAAATCACCCAATGCACTCATGTTTATAAGAAGATTCCATATCACAGATCCCAAAAGTAATACTAAGAAACTAACTTTAAAATTGATTTTTGGCACAGGAGATACTAAAAATTGATTTCAGATCTCAGAACTTCCACTTCAACATATTTGAAACAGAAATATCCTGGTTCTAGTTTTTCCCTTGAGTTATACCTGTACATAGTTTACAATTAAGAGTTCGGAGAAAGAAAATAAGGAGAAAGGAGCATGTGAGATGCTGTTTCTGCTATGTAATGGTTCCCCCCTTGACCTATTTGGTGCTCACAATAGTACTTGATCAATGATGATTCACTAAAATTGGTTGGAAAATTTAACTAGAAAAATAGGTGTGATTCTAGTCAAACATGATAGGTCAACATACTGCATCATCAGTGATTTCCTACAAATAGCTATCTTCCTATTTCTCTTCTTTAGCTTTTAGATTTTATACATTTTCCCAATTTATAGAAAGTTCATATAAAGTGATTTAGAAATTACAATGTCAATTTATTCCTTCATTATCCTAGAAACACTGTACAAATTGTAAGGTCTAGATATAGTATTATACTGTGTCAACTAAGGTTAAGTATTTAGATATTGAGGTGATTTACACATCTTATTTGATCTCCCCAAATAAAATTTGATTCTTCCCTTCCTCCTAGAGTTGATTGATTAATTTTGTTTTTGATTGGATAGAGTAAAATGATTTAGGAAATGAATGAATATTATCTCTTTGCAAACACTAAGAATAGTTTTACAAGCAGTGACCTGAAAGAGTGACATTTTCATTTCTTTTCTTTTTTTCAGAATGAGGCCTTTTTCCTCCTTCTAACTCATTCTAAAAATATGTTGTCATAATGGGTTAAGATCAAAAGGAGTGTGATGAAATAGGACGTTTTTAATAAAAATGAGATAACTAAGGAACATACCTACCAAAAAGACCAGAAAGAACTATCTGCTTAATCAGGATACTGCCTTTTCCTGGATAGTTTTTGAGATGTTCTTTCAAATGATTATTTTTCAACTCTTTGGTATTCTCAATTATAATCAATTTGTCTTTATTATTATATCATCCTTCTTTTGGTTCCATTTGTAGATGTTATTCCCTAGTAATATGGAGATAGGCAGCTTAATTACACTGGAACAACACCTCCAGCCTCGAAAAAACATTTTAGGAAGGGCTATCCCTGAGAAGGTTTATTGTAGCAGCAAGTTTCTAGCCAGTGAATATGAATTTCCTGTCACTTGAGCAAGTGTACTTTTCTGCCCTGTGTCTGTTTTACTTTTTCCTGATGTTTAAATGTTTATTTAGGGGAGTCTGTTTTCCTTTTGGGCATTTTTTTTTTTTTAAATTGTGATTTGGGTTAAAGTTTACAGTGCAAATTCACTTTCCATACAGCAGCTCACATATATTCCATACAATGTCTCATGACATTGATTATAATTTTCCACAATGGAATAGCTCCCCTCCCACTTCCTCTCCATACTTACCTCTTCCCTGTGTCCTTCCCTCCCATGCACTCTTGCCCCCCGAGCTGTCTCCCTGTGCATTCACAGCCCTTCTATTCTCCCATGATTGAGCTCTCCAAGGAGTGCATACCTAACGTAAATGTTCAGCTCATATGCCTGTCTTATGTTTGGCTGTAAGTCATGGGAGTGGGTTCAATTCCAGACCTGAAGGGCAGCTAGGGGCCATAGTCTCAGTGGTTCCATCAGGCTCTCAGACCAGCAAAACTGGTCCCCTTTTTTTAAATTTATTTTTAATGATTTTGAGTTTTGTTCCACATTGTTCTCCCACTCTACCCAGGATTTCCTACGCAGATCCCATTTTGGGCTTTTTTAAAACATCTGTTCACTCACATGTTAAACATAAAATATTCTTACCTTGCCATAGCAATTCCAACAACACAGCCTCCAACTATGGACCAAAATCCAATCCAGCCAGCATCTACCTGTCAAGAAAGTGTGCAGATGATATTTAATATAACACTATCATGCTATAATTTAGAAAGAATAAAAACAACAAAGATCCTCTATAATCAAAATGTTTTAGCTAAATGACAACAAATCTAGGAAATGTTCACAGATGCCACTGAGTCTGTTTCAACTCATGTACAACAGAACAAAATACCACCTAGTCCTACAAATCAGAATCAAGTTGGTGGTAAGGGGTTTGGGGTTTTGTATGTTTGCTTGTTTAATCTAGGAAATACTATGTAATAAAATGGATAAAATGGAAGGATTTATGTGTGACTAATTAATATAAACAAGTATTTATGTCTAATAATTCCTTGATTAACTTTCTGTTGGGATATTTAAATCAATGAAATTATCAATGCCATCAAACAAGTATTTTTCAAGTGTGTATTACCTGCCTAGCATTGTATCAGAAACTCTCAAGAAAATAGGAAGAGCATAAAAGATGGGTCACAACCTCAAAAAGTTTAAATATAACAACACACACCAAACAACTAGCAAATAATTAAGTGCTAAAGTATCTGGCAATAAGGAAAAGTGCCTAAGAGATCAGAGAAGGGAGAGAGAAAAATGTGGGATTGTTGATGTGGGGAAAGTGGATACAGAAAGAGAACTTGAGCTGAGTTTCAAATGCAAAGCTCTCCTGCAAGAAAACTTTTCTAGTCCTGTCATTTACTAGGCATGTGAGCCTGGGAAAATTATGTCTTCTTATTCATAAAATGGATTAAATGAGGTACTTTATGTAGAGCACTTAGATCAGTGGCTGCCATACAATAAGGGCTCAAAAGATGTTAACTGTTTTACTACCTGATGATGCTTCCCCAAGTATCTAACGTCCTATCTCTTTTCTAACTTTATGGCTAAACCTCTCAGAGTAATCTATAAAACCCATCTACATTTCCTCATTACCAATTATCTTTAACTCTTATTATAACTTGGATTCTTTCCTAACTCACACTTAAAGCTTTAGTTTCCTCATAAGTATAATGCAGATAATAAAGTTTTTTGAAAATTATTGCTGTTGTTAGACATACACTATGTCTAGCATTCAATCAAAAATAGCCAGATATATAAGAAGAAATCATGAATGAATACTAAAGATAGAACAAGATCTATAAGGGATAAGGGATCTAGATAATGAAATTATGAATACAGACTTTAATTAACTACTTTAACAGTTTATAAAGATCAAAGATAAGATTGAGAAATTTGGAAACTATAAAAAAGACTCACATAATCCTTAAAGACAATGTTCTATATCCTGTGCTGGTGAGTAGTAAGTGGGGTCTTAAAAGCTTGTGAACGGCCATCTAAGATGCAACTATTGGTCTATCCCCATCCAGAGCAAAGAAAAGTGAAGAAACTCAAAGATACAGGAAGCAATTAGTCTAAAGGACTAATGTCATAGCTAATGTCAGATGGACTTTGGCTCAAAGCAAAGAATATCAGAAAGATGTTTACTTGTGTTTTATTGACTATGCAAAGGCATTCAATTGTGTGGATCACAACAAATTGTGGATAACATTGAGAAGAATGGGAATTCCAGAATGCTTAATTGTACTCATGAGGAACCTGTACATAGACCAGGAGGTTGTTGTTCAAACAAAACAAGGGGATACTGCATGGTTTAACATCAGGAATGGAGTGTGTCAGGGTTGTAGCCTTTCACCATACTTATTCAATCTGTATGTTGAGCAAATAATCTGAGATGCTGGACTATATGAAGAAGAACATGGCATCGGGATTGGAGGAAAGCTCATTGACAACCTGAGTTACACAGACAACATGACTTTGCTTGCTGAAAGTGAGGATAACTTGGAGCACTTAGTGATGAAAATTAAAGATTGCAGTCTGCAGTATGGATTATATCTCAATGAAAAGAAAATAAAAATCCTCACAATGGGACAAATAAACAGCATCATGATAGATGGAGAAAAGATTGAAGTTGTCAGAGACTTCATATTGCTAGGCTCAACAATCAGTGGCAATGGAAGCAGCAGTCAAGACATTAAAAGATGTATTGCATTGGGAAAATCTGTTGCAAAAGACCTCTTTCAAGCGCCGAAGAGCAAAGATATCTCCTTGAAGACTAAGATGCACTTAACCCAAGCCATGGTATTTTCAATCACCTCAT
>NW_006921701.1:8174001-8175477 GCF_000298275.1 Orycteropus afer afer | reverse complement strand
ATGAGTCGGAAACAACTCGACGGCACTTAACAACAATAACAACAATAGGAGCTCTGGTGGCCTAGTGCCTAAGGCATTTGACTGCTAGCCAAAAGGCTGGTGGTTCCAAACTACCAGCCACTCCTTCAAAGGAGGACTGTGCAATCTACCTCCATAGAGGTACTGTCTCAGAAACCCAAGGATGGGTCGCCATGAGTTGGAATCAATTCAATGGCAGTGAGTTTAGTTTGTTTTTTTGGTGCTATGGGCTGAACTATGCCTCCCATTCCCATCTCCTAAAAAACTATGTGTTGGAGTCTTGACTCCTACACTTGTGGATGTGATCCCATTTGCGAATAGTGTTTTCTTTGTCATGTTAATGAGGACATATCAGTGTGGAGTGTGTCTTAAACCTAATCACTTTTGAGATATAAAAAGATCACAGAGAAGTAGGTACAAACAGGGAAGACAGGTGTCATATGGAAGATCGCCAAGGAACTAAGGAACAGAAGGTGAAAGAGACAAAGATCTTTCCCAAGAGCTGATAGAAAGGGCCTTCCCTAGAGTTAGTACTCTGAATTCAGACTTCCAGCATCCTGAACTGTGTGAAAACAAATTTTCGTTTGTTAAATACCAACCACTGCTGGTATTTCTGTTATAGGTCTTCAGTATTCACTAACTCAGTGTTTGTGACAACTTCATAAAACCTAACTACTATGAATAGCAAGAATCTACTACGTTCTTCATTTCTTCCTATATCTTTGATCTTATATTTGTGACGATTTTTGTTTTGCCTAAAGAACACTGTCTTAGTTTCCTAGTGCTCCTATCTATCAGCTGGTCAAACATTAAAAATACTAACATTACCAATCACGTGGAAAATGAGAAATGTCATATACTGCTGATGGGATCGTAAATTGGTGTAACCACTTTAGGAAGGTTCAGCATCACCTACTTATGCATATCCCATACCAGTAATTCCAGTCCTAGACTCAATAGAAACGTGTATAGAAATGCATCAAGAGACACAGAAAAGAACATTCACATAGCATTGTTTATGACAGCTGAAAACTGGAAATGATCCATATATTCATCAAGAGCAGAATGAATAAATAAGTTGGTTTTTCATATGATGGAATATCATACCAGTGCACTGGATTTCTTCCATTTACCCTCCAAATCTCTCTTTATCCTCTCTACCCTTCTATCTGGGAGCAAAGAAGAGGAATGGATGGCAGAAAACTGCAGTGGTTACTTTTTAAAAAGCGACATACCCTGATTCTGAGACTAGAGAGAAAATGGGAAATTAGGTGTAGGAATAGTCACATATTTGATGATGAGATCTTAATCTTCTTTATAAAGTACTAAATAAGTATAAAAGATGAAGCCAAGAAAATAAGATTTTCCTCTTTACTTTTCAATCTGTTTATCAGCATCATTAATATCACCCAAAGAAATGTGAAATTCAAGGGTTTTATCAAAATCAAGGGAAAAAAA
>NW_006921701.1:8171253-8173476 GCF_000298275.1 Orycteropus afer afer | reverse complement strand
TCAATGAAAGAAAAAGCAAATCAGTATTTGAAAGGACAAATTACTATTTCTCCTGATGAATAAGGTGTGCTGGGGAAAAGCAAAGAAAAAAAGGAAATTTATAACTTGATAGTTTTATCGTTTTCAGACAGTAACTTTCATTTTATTTTTTATATTATTTCTATAGTTCTTATTAATAAAAATTTCCAATAGGTAATACAATTTAAATAACTCAAAACTAAAATGTATGAAAGTATGGGGAAAACATCTTCCTTTTACCTCTATTCCTCAGCCACACATTCCTTGATCTACAGTTACCAATATTACCAATCTCTTGGGTAATTGCCCCCAAATATTTTATGAATATACAAGCCAACACAAATATATACATTTTCCCTCCACGTTTTTACACAAATAATAACATATTATAACCATTTGCTGAATCTCGATAGGTCTTAGAGTTTTTCTATAATCCATACACAAAAAGCTCTCTCAATTTTTCTAACATATACATAGTATTCTATCGTGTCATGGTATCATTATTTATTTAACCAGCCCATTCCCCCCCCCCATAGATATATAGGTTTTTTTCCCTTTTCTTTTGCTCTTGCAGTCATTTCACATGCCTATTAGTACATCTGTAGGATCGATTCCTAAAAGTGCAATTGCCATGTCAAAAAGTATGTGTATAGGCATACATTGGTGATATTGTAGGATCAGTTCCAGACTTCTGCAATAAAGTGAGCATCACACTAAAGTGTGTCACTTGAATTTTATGTTTTCCCAGTGCATATAAAACTTATGCTTACACTATACTGTAGTCTATTAAGTGTTAATAGCATTATGAAAAAATTTGAAATATTTTGAGAATTACCAAAATGTGACACAGAGACACAAAGTGAGCACAGCTGTTGGAAAAATGGCACTGAAAGACTTGCTTGACAGAGAGTTGCTACAAACCTTCCATTTGTAAAAACTGCAATGTCTGTAATGTGCAATAAAGCAAAGCACAATAAAACAAGGTATGGCTGTATTTATAATTTTAATCAGTATTACTAATGGTCCTCCATAGAAGTCATACCAATTTATACTACCATCAGCAACTGATTGAGAGTAGCTATTTCTCCAAAACCTCACCAACAGGTTGTTGTTATTTGTTAGGCGCCATTGCGTTGGCTCCCACCCATGACAACCCTATGTGTAACAACAACAAAAAAAACATTGCCTGGTTGTGCACCATCCTCACAATCCTTGCTATATTTGAACCCATCGCTGCAGCTACCATGTCAATCCATCTCATTGAGGGTCTTCTCCTTTTTTGCTGACCCTCCACTTTACCAAACATGATATCCTTTCTCCAGGGAATGGTCCCTTCTGACAATATGACCAAAGTAGATGAGACAAAGTCTGGCCATTCTCACTTCCAGGGAGCATTCTGGCTGTACTTCCAGGACAGATTTATTACTTCTGGCAGTCCATGGTATTTTCAGTATTCTTCACCAACACCACAATTCAAAAGCATTCAAAAGCATAAATTGTTCCTCAGCATTGTTCAGCTTTCACATGCATATGAGGCAACTGAAAATACCAGGGCTTAGGTTAGGTGCACCTTAGTCTTCAAAGTGACATCTGACCTTCAACACTTTAAAGAGGTCTTTTGCAGCACATTTTCCCAGTAAAATATGCCCTCTGATTTCTTGACTTCTGCTTCCATGGGTGTTGACTGTGGATCCAAGTAAAATGAAATCTTTGACAACTTCAATCTTTTCTTCATTTATCATGATGTTGCTTATTGGTCCAGTTGTGAGATTTTCCATTTTCTTTATGTTGAGGTGTAATCCATACTGCAGACTGTAGTCTTTAATCTTCATCAGTGTCTCAAGTTGTCCTCACTTTCAGAAAGCAAGGTTATGTCGTCTGCATTTCGCAGTTTGTTAATGAGTTTTCCTCCAATCCTGATGCCACATTCTTCTTCATATAGTCCAGCTGCTCAGATTATTTGCTCAGCATACAAATTGAATAAGTATGGTGAAAGGATACAATCCTGGGGCACATCCTTTCTGATTTTAAACCACACAGTACCCCCTTGTTTTGTATGAACGACAGTCTCTTGGTCTATGTACATGTTCCTCTGGAGTACAATTAAGTGTTCCAGAATTTCCATTCTTTGCAAGTTATCTATAATTTATTACGATCCACACAGTCAAATGCTTTTGCATACTCAATAAAACACAGATATACTAG
>NW_006921701.1:8162177-8163266 GCF_000298275.1 Orycteropus afer afer | reverse complement strand
GAAAGTACCATTGACTGCTAAAAGAACTAATAGATCTGTCCTGGAGGAAGTACAGCCGAAATGCTCCTTAGAAGCAAGAATGGCCAGACTTTGTCTCACCTCCTTTGGTCATGTTGTCAGAAGGGAACATTCCCTGGAGAAGGACGTCATACTTGGTAAGGTGGATGGTGGGTGAAAGAGGAGGAGGTCTTCAATGAGATGGATTGACACGGTGGCTGTGACAATGGGCTCAAGTATAGCAAGGATCATGGAGCTGGCACGGGATTGGTCGGTGTTTTGTTCTGCTGTGCATAGGGTCGTTATGAGTCAGAAACAACTTGATGGCATGTAACAATAATATCAGACAATGTTTCAGGGCTACTTATAAAGTTTTCCAGTAATATATCAGATAATGTTTCATTGCTACTCAGAAGGTTTTCACTGGCAAATTTTTTCAGAAGTGGATGGTCCCATCCTTCTTCTGAGTCTGTCTTAGTCTGAAAGCTCTGCTGAAACCTGTACATCAGGTGGCCCTGCTTAGGTTTGAAATACTGGTGGCATAGCCTCCAGCCTTACAGCAATACACATGCTGGCACAGTATGACAAAGTGACAGATGAGGTGGGATACCAGAGTAGCTGTTGGGTTTTCTATTTATCTGCCCAAATGAAACACAAAATCAAGTCTACACAAGTTCAAGCCAGTAATCAAACTGCCTACTAGAAGAAAAAATCAACCAATTTTAGAGGAAGATAGGAGAATCCAGAATCTCTATACTGTATCATCCATAATATACAGTAGACAATAAAAGATCATTAAATATGCTATGGTAGGCAGAATTCTAAAGATGCCCTCCAACGATTTCCTTCCCCCAGTTATTCTGTCAAACACTAATCTAAGTACTATTTTGAAGAGACTTAAGGTTGTAATTAAGATGTAATTAAGGTTACTAATCAGTTGATCTTAAAATAGCAGATTATTCTGAATTATTAGGGAAAAGCAAGAGTCAGTCACAGGGATGTGGCAGAAGGGGAAGTTGGAGAAATTCAATATGTGAGAAGAAATTGGCATACTACTGCTGTCCTTGAAGATGAAGGGGGCCATAAGCCAGA
>NW_006921701.1:8160071-8161422 GCF_000298275.1 Orycteropus afer afer | reverse complement strand
CACAGTTCTAACATCACAAAATGAGAGCTATCCAGGCATCATAGGCCTCCTAGTGGAAGAAGATAGCACCACCTATGAAGTAGTCTTGTAAAACAAAAACCTCATCAGAACATAGATCTGACAAACAATTTATAGGAGGTATGAAGGACAGAAGAACATGTTAAACCACAACCACAAGCAGGCAGTCAATAAAAAATCCATACCCTGGGGACAAAAGACTTGGTTCCTTTATAAGGAAAAGAGGGTAGAGATGAAAAGGAAATCTACAGATTAAAAGGCATTTTAGACAATTGTACTGTGTGGATCTTATTTGGATCTTGATTCAAACAAACTGTTAAAAACAAAAACACCACTTACTACATTTACGAGAAAACTAAAACCAACCCACTGACATCGAGCCAATTCCAACTCATAGCAATCCCACTGTGCTTCTAATGCAGTAAATCTTTACAAAAGTAGATGGCCCCATCTTCCTTCTGCAGAGCAGCTGGTGGGTTTGAACTGTTAACTTTCTGGTTAGCAGTCAAATGCCTTCAGCACTGCACCACCAAAGCTCCATACATTTATGAGACAAGTAAAAATTTTAAAACTGATTTAATATTAAACATTGTTGAAAAGTTTTTAGTTGTGATAATGATATCATATTTATGTTAACATAAATAAAACAGATATTACACATATTGAAATATTTATGGAGGAAATGATCTATCATCTGGGATTTGCTTCTTAATATAGAAAGGAGGGGAAGTAGGTGGGGCAGAGATGAAATAAGATTGGCTGTTGAATTGGTAAGTGTTGACACTAGGTTATGGATATAAAGGAAATATACTACCTTTGTATATTATTGTAAATTTCCAAAATCAAAAGTTAAAAAAATTCAACAACATACAGTGCTAAGTGAAACAAGTCAAACAGAATGAGATATATCACATGCCACCATTTATATAAATTAAAAATAGATGCATACCAAACAATATACATATTGCAAAAACACAGAGACAAATACACAGTTGCGGTGTAGTAAATTACGTAGTGTGGCTTTTCTAGCTCTAAGTCTTTGTAAACTCGGAGGTGGAATTTGCCACGCGCATCTGAGTAGCTCCTGACTCTTAAAGTTATCCACCTGGGGTATTTCTCTTGGGAGTGGCATGAAGCAATCTTCTAGCAAGTTCACTTGCTCTCAGGTGCATAGAATTCTGATGTTGGGATTGATTAGTTTGGTAACTCTGCCAGGCTCAAAAAGGAGCCTTCCTAGGTGGAACCACTGAGACTATGGCCCCTAGCTGCCCTTCAGGTCTGGAACTGAACCCACACCTGTGGCTTCCAGCCAAACAAAAGACAGGCATATGAG
>NW_006921701.1:8156592-8159756 GCF_000298275.1 Orycteropus afer afer | reverse complement strand
AGCAGAGAGTAGCTAAAGCAGAGTCTGACCCCAACCTCGCCTTATGTATTGCTGTCTACACTCTTCAGCTGGCTCTGCATGAAGAAACTGTTAAAATACCATTGTTTAAAACTATCATTTTAAATTGTCACCTTATAAATGTATGCCACTTGTTATAATTTTATTTCACTAATATTTTTTCTTTACCTACTATGTAGAAGGCAATCTCCTAAGTGTTACAGAGAAATTTTCAAAATATTTTACTGCACTTCAGAGTAAGAAATGTATTTTTATGTCGTGATCTACCCATATTGCAAAGAGGACATGAGCACAGCATCTGACCTCTAACTTCAAAAGGGAGAAGGAGGATCAAAGTCAACAGCCTAAGAATGATTCCTATGAAGCAGAGGTCAGACATGCAGACACCCTCCAACCTTCTTGCCAATTCTGACACCAAATGTTCTTCCCACGGCACTTGACTTCTCTGTTGGGTTCGATAATCCATTGCTGTGGCCATGCAGAACCCACAGACAATACTCACAATTTTGAGGTTTATTAGGGAAGTATCAGGTTACACTTCTGGATTAGAAACAACTCAGGATACAGTTCTTCAATTAGGAAAGCTTTTCAGCCATACTGTAGGCATGCTTTTCTCTGGCCTCGGCCTCTGCCCTGCTAGTACAAGTGTTACAAAGCTCTATTAGCTCTGCCAAGCTCTGGTAGCATAGTGCTTAAGGCACGACTGCTAACCAGAAGGTTGGCAGTTCAAACTCACCACCTGCTCCTTGGAAGGAAGGTTGGGCAATCTACTTCCGTTGTGATGCCGCCTCAGAAACCCAAGGAGGGGTTGCTATGAGTCAGGTCTGGGTCAATGGCACATAACAATAACAACAACAACAACAGGTGTCCAGAGAGGTGTTCCACTTCATCAGTAAGTCTCCTGCCAGAAGGTACTCAGCTTTCTCACTCCATTGGTCAGGAAGGTCACCTTTCTATCTCGTGCCAGTCTTCTGGTACTGCTGCCTCTATTGCCGCTGTTTCTCTGCTACCACTTCTCACTGTCTCTCATAGTATCCAGTGTCTCTCACCTCTCTCCACGGTGCCTCTCTCTGTCTCCTGGGTCAAGGAGGTTCAGCACAGGGATCTTGGATCTAAAGCACACACTCTAATCCTAGCTCTTCTTTCTTCATGGTTGTTGAGACCTTCCTTTTCCACTTCTGGGATGTCTCATTTAAGTCTAGCAGGCTGACAAAACTGACCAACCCCCATGTTAGGGTTCTATATACCTTTTTGCCATGGTCCCACCCCCACAGGGATGCCATGTACCTTATTTCCATTATTAGCAAGCTCTCCAATCCCCTTGGTGGGACATAAGCACCTCACATTTGCAAAGTCCCACTAATCACCTGGTGGGAGTCACAAAGACATGGCTAGAAGGGCCATATTAAGTAATTCATTGTACCACACTTACATACATACATATACAATTGAATCAAAAGTCTCATAAAAATATGTATCCTACTACACATGATGAAATAATATCTTCTATTTCATTCCATTCTACTCTGTTTAAAAGAAAAAGAATGGTGAACCCACTAAATTAGTTGGCCATGAATCAAAGTTTCAAAATTAATGTTACAGAGCTGTGTTGCCTAAATGGTAGTCAATAGCCAGATGTGGTTACTGAGCATGTGAAATGGGGCTAGTGCAACTGAGGAATGAAATGTTTACTTTTATTTCATTTAAATTAATTTAAATCTAAATTTAATAACAGAAGGAGTATTAAGCACTTCTCATTAAACAAAATTTTATTGTCTTGGTAGGACTATGTGTAACTTTACCTGCTACACTGCATAAAGTATTATTTTAGTGCTCCTATCGGGGAGTGTGTTGTTTCCAGTATTATAATCCATCACCAGCGTTCTTGATGTCAATGAATTGATTCAGTTTGCATTAGTTTTTTTCTATACACTGATAAAACATTGAAATATTTCTGAATATTTTATGCGGAAAGAAAATAACAGACTGAAATAAGGAATGTTGCAAATTTCACAACAAACAGCAACCACATTTTGCTGTAGAAGAGCAAAATGAACTGCTTGATGTGTAAAAATATTTCTAAAGTTAATTCAGTAGACAATATTAAGAGATATTTTCAGCAAATATATAGTGAATTTGAGAAGAAATTTCTTTTCAACAGTCAGAAAAGAATCATGAAGTTGCCTGAAATCAGAATTAAGTGCCCAAGAAATATTTTTAAAATGACTTTTAATAGGATTTGGTCAGCTATAAAATGGCTTGAATTCTTACACACACACACATACACACACATACAAACCATTTTTATAGATGGAGATTGTTTTGGTACTTTAGTGCTGCTATAATCGACATATCACAAGTGGATGGCTTTAACAAACAGGGATTTATTCTCTTAGAGTTTAGGAGGTTAGAAGTCTGAGTTCAAAGTGCTGGCTCTAGGGGCTGGGTGAAGGCCCCTCAACCTTGGGCATCAGTTTTGCCTCCTGTTCCAAGGCCACTAGAGCTGAAGGCTTTATCTGACTCACATAGCCGCTGGCTGCTGAGGCTGACAAACCACAGATCAATAGGTAAAACGGCACAGCATCCAGATTAGCAGACAACATGGCGGGTAAGTGGTTCAAGTTCAGAAACAATCCCAAGATCAGCAGGCAACATGGCAGGCCACTGAGACAAAGACTCAGCCAAACACAGAATCCAGATGTGCTAAACCCTCAGAAACCTTTCTCAAAGCTTCTCCTTATATATTAGGAACAGATCACACCCCTAAGGTAGCTACTCAACTGCTCATAGCAGATTCTACCATGGAGTTATCAATCTCTTCATGGGGAATAACTACATCCAGTTGCCTAGCCACTCAAACCCATGGCCCAGCCAAGTTGACACACAACTTTAACTACCACAGAGATATGGTAACAGATGTTATTTCAGCTATGAAAATTTTGTTTAAAAATTATGAGAAAAAGACTAAAAAATGTATTTTACAAAAGTGAAAGATCTTCAGTTAAGCCACCAAACAACTGGCTATAGAATATAAGACCTTTATAATAATATCAAAGATTTGTTGTTTCAAAATTTGTAAAATTTTGTTTATTTTACCTTCAAATAAATAGTGTGAGTGACATTGATCAATTAATAGTTTTTCAACT
>NW_006921701.1:8153375-8155571 GCF_000298275.1 Orycteropus afer afer | reverse complement strand
AATTTTTCAAGACAGATTTCTAATAGGAAATCCTTCTAAAATATTTAATCAATATTTCATTAATTATTTGATTAATAGATTGCTGAAAAATTACTGTCATAGATTATCGTAAATGTAAAGTTATTTTAAAGGTGATAGTCAGAAGCATCCAACAACTAAGCATGTTTGTTTACCTTAATAATCTACAAAAGCTGCGCCGATAACTCAGCCTCTGACTAGCTGCAGCAACACTGGGGGGAAGTGGAGGCCGGGGTGGAAAATAAACTAGTGTTGCAGAAAATATCAAGCAGACAGCTCCAAATTCTGAAAGGGAGAAAAAAAAAAAAAAAATCAATAGAGTAGAATGCTAACTAGACAACACAAAAAAGTTGAACATTTTTTTTTAATTAAATTTTTATTGTGATTTGAGTAAACATTTACAGAGCAAATTCATTTTCCATACAGCGGTTCATAAACATTTTGTTTCGTGCAATTGACTGCAATTCCCCACAGTGTAATAGCTCTTTTCCCACCTCCTCCCCACAGTTACTCTTCCCTGTGCCCTTCTTTCCTATGCATTCCTGCCCCCTGAGCTACCTCCCTGTGTAAATACTGCCCTTCTGTTCCCCCATGATTTATCGTTCTAAGGAGTGTTTCTACCTGATGTATATGTTCACCTTTTATGCCTGTCTATTGTTTGGGTGGAATCCATGGGAGTGCGTTCAATTCCAGACCTGAAGGGTAACTAGGGGCCATAGCTTCAGGGGTCTCATCAAAAGTTGAACATTTCAAGTATTTATTTATCTAACAAATATTTATTAAGCATCAACTAAGTCCTACAAATGTAAAGATTATTAAATATAGTATGTAGCCAAGACAGCACAATCTAGTGAGAAAGACTGGTACATAAAGAGATACATTTCAGTAGATCACAGGTAAAAAGTCATATTGTAAGCCAAGGATATGGTAGTACTATAAGACACTAAGGAGCCCTGGTGGAGTAATTGTTAGCTCAGCTGTTCACGGAATGGTTGTTGGTTTGAACTCAAGAGCTGCTCCACAGGAGAAAACACTGGCGATCTGCTGTGATGATTTAAAGCCTAGGAAACCCTATGGGGCAGCCGGCACACAACAACAACATGGGATACTACACAGACAAAAAGATTAAAGCAATTAAAAAACACACCCCATGGAAAAATACATTAAAAACCAACAGTACCAACTACAAAAGGGATTTTGAAACACAGGCCTGGGATAAGTGTCTAAAAAAATGGTACTCAAAAAGAAAGACTATGATATAGAGAATTGGTAAGAACAGCATAGGAGAAGGTTTGTGTGATCAATCTTAGGATAGTACTGTTATGTACAGTGCAGACAGGCCCAATTTACAGGCAATACTGGAAGTCTGAACATGACGTGAAAGCATTCAAAAGTAAGAAACAGAAAAAGATGTAGCAGTCTGCTTCCGTAAAGATTTACAGCTTTGGAAATCCTGTGGGGGTAGTTCTTCTCTGTCCTATAGAGTTGTTAGGAGTCAGAATCAACTAGATGGCAATGGGTTTGGGTTTTTTTTTTTTTTTGTTCCCTCCCGTTTTTTGGTAAACAACTTTCATCTATTTATTGGCCATTTGTATTTTTTGAGATTGACTTACTCATATTCTTTGCTCATCTTTCTATTGGTGTTTTTATAGACACCTTTATTGAGATATAATTCACATACCAAACAATCCATTCATTCAAAGTATACAATCATTTTTAGGACAGAGTGGTGTAACCATCAATACAATAAATTTTAGAACTTTTTCATTATTCAAAAAGAACTCTACACTCATTAGTAGCTACTTCCCTCACCTCCAAGGTTCCCAGCCCTAGACAACTAACTACTAATCTACTTTCTGTCTCTATGGATTTGCCTATTTTGAGTATGTTATAAATATAATCATACAGTATGTAGGGGTTTTGTTTTGTTTTTGGACTAGATTCTTTCACTTAGCATGTTTTCAAAGTTCATCCATTTTGTACCATGTATCAATATTTCATTCCTTTTCATTGCCAAATAATATTCTACTATATGGATATACTACTTCTGGTTTATCCATTCAACAGGTGATGGACATTTGTTTCCACATTCTGACTGTTAGGAATAACACATCTATGAAAATTCTTGTTCAAACTTTTGTGTGGCTGTATGTTTTCATTTCTCTTGGTTACATACTT
>NW_006921701.1:8149403-8153210 GCF_000298275.1 Orycteropus afer afer | reverse complement strand
TTGAACTGCCAGCCTTCTGGTTAGCAGTCAAATGTTTTAGGCACTATGCCACCAGAGCGCCCAATGCCTAACACTTTGAGGAACTGTCAAAATGTCCAAAGCAGCTGCACTGTTTTGCATTCCCACTAACAATACGTGAGAATTGTAATTGTTTCACAGTCTCGGCAATACTTCTTATTGTTGTTTATTTTTTAAAAAATTACAGTCATACTATTGGGTTGAAGTGGTATCTCACTGTGCTTTTCATTTCTTTCTCTGATGATTAGTAATATTGAGCATATTTTTATTTTTATTGACCATTTGTGTATCTACTTTGGAGAAATGTGTAGTTAAATCCTTTGTCCATTTTTAAAATAGGGTAATTTGTGTGCGTGTGCTTTTAAATTAAGTTGGAAAAGTCCTTTATATATTCTGGATGTCGGTCCCTTATCAGAGAAATGATTTATAAATACTTCTCCCATTTTATGGGCTGTCTTTTCATTTTCTTCATGATGCTTTTGAAGCACAAACGTTTTTAATTTCGACAAAATCAATTTATCTATTTTTTAATTTTGTCACTTGGCTTTTGGTATTGCATCTAAAAAGGTTACCTAACCCAAGGTCATAAAGATTGACTCCTGTTTTCTTCTAAGAGTTTTATAGTTTTAGGTCTTCCATTTAGATTTATGATCCATCCTGAGTTCATTTTTGTGCATGCTGTAAGAAAGTATCCAAAAGAATCAATAAACACAGTAGGTTTTTGATACCCACTAACATCTACTAGGGAGCCCTGGTGGTACAGTGGTTAAAGCATTTAACTGGAAGGTCAGCAGTTTGAACCCACCAGCCACTGTCAGAGAAAGGTATACAGTCTGCTTCTGTAGATTTACAGCCTTGGAAACTCTATCAGGTAGTTCTACTCTGTCTTCAAGGGTCATTATGAGTCAGAATTGACTCAAGAGCAGTGGCTTTGGTTTGGTTACCATTCACTTAGAAGCCCTGGTGGCACAGTGGTTAAGTGCTCAGCTGCCAACTTAAAGGTCAGCAGTTTGAATCCACTAGCTGCTGTGGGAGAAAGATAAGGCAGTCTGTTTTCACAAAGATTTACAGTTTTGGAAATTCTGTGGGGCATTTCTAATCCATCCTACAGGGTCACTGTGAGTGGGAATTGACTGAACAGCAATGGGTTTGGTTTTGGTTTATCCTATTGGCCCACTCTACCCACAATGCTATTTCTGACCTCGTGGACAACAACTGTTCTACTTCTTGAAGCTTTAGAAATGGACTTGTTTCAAATAGAGGATCACTGGAAATGTCTGCAGTTTTTGTACTTTACATATGCTCAATTCTTTTAAAACAAAAGTCAGAATGGTCTTAACATTTCCTTTTCATAGAAAAAGAAATAAATACTTTCCCACAATGACTTAGGTTTCTGCAGAGAATTATTGTGACCTTCACTTTACTTTTCTTTCAGAAGAAAAAAAATAATACCCACTGTTTTATTCTCCATCAGGGCTGGCAAATTGGCCCATAGACCAAACCCAGCCTATTGCCTGCTTTTGTACTACCTATAAGCTAAGAATAGATTTTATAATTTTAAATAGTTCAAAAAAAATATTTCATGACATGTGAAAATTATATGAAATTAAAATTCCAGTGTCTACAAATAAAGTTTTTTTGGAGCACAGCTACACTCTTTTGTTTATATATTGTCTACGGCTGTTTTTGTGCTACAGGGCAACACTAAGTAGTTGTGATAGGGACTGCAGAGCTTAAAAGTATTTACTATCTGGCTTCTAAGAGAAAGTTTGCTAACCCCTGCTCTGCATAGTCAGTTAACATCATTGAGTGTGAAACTATTTACTGAATAGATGCTATCATAACAGGCTATTTAGAGAACTACAAAGAAATGAGATGATATATACCTATTTACAACTTACTGGGGAAGGAAAAGAACAATGCTAGTATAACAAACCCTGAAAGCATCATAATAGGGATATATATTTAACCAATTATATATCTATTTATGAGGGCTTTGGAAATTGTTGGACTAATTTAGTTCTTTTAAGGTAGTAATTCTAGAAAAGTATTTTTAACAAAACAAAGGGGGCAATTTTTCAGGAAGGCAGATTCACAAATATGGAAGCATTTAAGCAATAACAGGAAGCTTTGAGTAGGGGCTGCTGCTTAACTGGGTAAGAACCATGAGCCAGAAGGACGGAGAGCATTAAATAGTTTTCTAACACCCCATAATGTAAAAGACAATCATAGCTTAGGTTTTCAATAAAAAGAACGATATGACCAAAATAAAGCTTAAAACAAATGTTTCCCTGCTTTCACTTTTATTCCCTCCAAACCATATAATGTAATGTAAGTCTCATCATATAACTCTCTTGTATAAAATTCTTCAGAACATTACCTTTATCTCTAAGTGAACTTCAAATACCTTAGCCCTGCTTAAAAGGACTGCATGCCCTGGCTTACCTCTCTACTCACCTCTCACGACTCCCATCAGATCTAAGCCATCTCATTTTCTAGCATCTTGAATACATCAGGCTCTCTTTCTCTAATGGCCTTTTCCTTCATGGTTCTCTCTCTAGTATCTTCTTCCTCCTGCTCCCTGTATTTGGCTAATGCATCCCTCAGTTCTCAACTTAGATGCTACATCTGCAGGACGTGCTACTTGACCTCCAAAATCTGGGTTAGGTGCTCTTCCTATGAGCTCTCAGAGCAATTGTTAGCTGTGGATTATACAGCACTTTGCTACTCTGTTTGACAACTGTTTGTGTACCTGTCAGTATCCTCTATGACACTGTACGCTCTGTGGGGGCAGGAACCTTATCTACCTCAGTGCTTAACACAGTAACAGATATGCTGTTGTTGTTGTTGTTGTTGTTGTTATACACTGCTGAGTCAGCACCGACTCATAGTGACCCTTCCTTGGGTTTCCGAGGCAATATCCCTACAGAAGTAGATTGCCCAACCTTCTTTCTGAGGAGTGGCTGGTGGGAACAGATATGTAGGACCTCTAATATATTTGTCAAATCAGTAAGTAAATGAATTAATACAAAGCCGTCCTCATGTCCATGCTACCTACATCTAAACACATATAGCCTTTCCAAATTGTTAGCAGCATCCTGAACATGTTATGCTCTCTCATACCTTCCCCACTTTTGCAAGTTGCTGTTGCCTCTGTATGGAAGACTCTAACCCACTTGAACATTCAGTGAACTCCTAAAAAAAGACTTAATTTTGTTCACTTTTCACATTCTTGGTGAAATCTTCCCTGACCTCTCAAAGTCCTCTCCAATCCCAGGCAAAGCCAGGCCTCCCAACCTCTGTATAATCTCTGTTTGTGTTACAATCATCTCATCATTGATATACCAACTCCCAGGGCTTAGCTTAGCACTTGGCAAATAGTAAACACTTACAAAAAGTTTTCTGAAGCAGAAGGAAATAATAAACAGGCATCTAGGGAGAGAGGCTATATTTAAGGAGATCTATAGGTGATCATAGTACTCCTGGTGGCTCGGTGGTAAAGCACTCAGCTGTTAACCAAAGGTCTGAAAAGTTGGCGGTTTGAACCCACCAGTCTCTCTGCAGGAGAAATATGTGACAGTCTGTTTCTATAAAGATATGCAGCCTTGGAAACCCTACGGGGTAGTTCTATTCTGTCCTATAGGGTCACTATGCATTGGAATTGACTCTATGGCAGTGGGTTTAGATTAGTTTAGTAGGAGACTGTAGGTCCCTGGGTGGTGCAAACATTTTGTGCTCTACCACTAAACCAACAGGTAGCGTAGTGCCTAAGGCATTTGACTGCTAACC
>NW_006921701.1:8145021-8149103 GCF_000298275.1 Orycteropus afer afer | reverse complement strand
ACTAGAGCTCCTTCTATAGAGATACTGCCTCAGAAATCTAATAGTTGGTAGATGAACCCCCCTAGTGGCACTGCAGAAGAAAAGCTTTTGCGATATGTTTCCATAAAGATTACAGCCAAGAAAACCCTACAGAGCCGTTCTATTCTGTGACACATGGTGTTGCCACACGTTGGAATTGACTTGACGGCAATGGGTTTGGTTTTTTTGGAGGAGGCTGTAACGTAAGAGTGGCTGTAATATAAGACTTGACTCTAGACATACAGAGAGAGAGGATCTGAGAGAATGTTTTGGAAAGGTCCATATCTTCTATTAATAGACTATATACATACAGGGGAGGGATAAAGAGAGAAATAAACTCTAGGGTAATGAAGTTAGAGAACATGGATATTAATGGGGAAATTGGAAGGGAGAAGATGAGCTTAATGCCTACTGATAGTTGCTTAACAAATGTTTATTGTTGATTATGATGGTTAGTTTTATATAGTGACAAAATATCTACAGAAAACTCTAGAAAATGTCATACAGTACTCAATAGTAAATGAATGAGAAAGAAGAATAAAGAAATAACCTTTCATGTAGCAACAATATATTTTAAACTTGATAACTGCCAAGAAAGGGTGCAAGTGTTAAATTGGTATCTCCACATTATGTGACAAGCAAGGCATATTATATGCATCTGTATATACTAATCTTCTTAGTACTCCATATGAAGTGATCTGGCACACAAGAAGTAGAGTGGAGGCTGGGATAAAAGATTAAGCATAATAGGTAAAAACAGACTTCAAAATACCTGCATATAACACAGTCTCTATGCGATCTTTAATGTGGGCTCTGCTGCTCTCAGCAGCAAGAAGAGGTGAAGTCCCATTTGGAGCTGGAACAACAAGTGGTCCAACTAAAAATGCACACGCTCCACCAAGATAACTGAGCATTGATGCAATAGCTGTGGCAGTGGCCCGTTCATCTGCAGAAAACCACGTCGTGGAGAGGAACGGAGCTGCATTCATTACTGTTGGACCTGCCAATCCATTTAACATCTGTCCTGCATGGATTAGTCTGGAATTAAAAAAGTAAAAAAGACTGTGAGGTAGCCAAAGCAGGCATTTTCTAAGACAGGAAGAAGTTAGCCAAACAGCAGTTTAACTACAGTAATTTGTATACATGCCTGTAAACAAAATAATACACCTAAAAGGTAAAGTATGTTGACACTCTATATAATAATAGTTAGCAATATTCATTTCACAAATATTTACTGAAGCCTCTGATTTGTTCCATGTATCAATCTAAGTATCTCCTACAATTTCATTTTATTTAATCCTTACAACAACTTTATGTGGTAGCAATTAACATCCCCATTGACTGACATGCAAAAACCTAGGCTCAGAAAAAATTAGGAAACTTGTCTACCTGCTAAAGGGCAAAGCTGAAATTTAGACCCAGGTCTGATTCCAAAACCCATATTCCTTCTACTAAGTGGCTGCTCATAAACAGACATAGTAAGTACCACCATTCCTACAAATAATCCGTTGAGTTCAACATTTCACGCCTACTTTGTGCCAGGTATTAAAATACAAACTAATCTTTTCAGTATCTTCTACTAGAAAAGCAGTAGGTTGAGAAATCAAAGGACCTGGGTTCCAGCCCAGCTCTGTAACCAACCAGTGGAATGGCCTTGGGCAATACATAACTTCACCTGTAAAATAAAAAGATTAGTCTAAATTCAACACATGTTCATTAAACATTTGTTAGGTTAAGCATTGGAGTCTCTGGGTGGTACAAATGGTTAGCGTGCTTGGCTTTTAACCAAAAGGTTGGATGTTCAAGTTCACCAGAGGTGCCTTGGAACAAAGTTCCAGGGATTTACTTTCAAAAACTGAGCCGCTGAAAACCCTCTGGAGCCCAGTAGTACTATGATACACATGGGGTCATCATGAGTCAGAACTGACTTATGGCAATTGGTTTCTGGTTTAACCATAGGATCTCTAGTTCCTTTCCAGTTCTAACACAGGTATGTGACAATGTCCACCAAACCTTCTGTGAAACAGGGCATTATGTGATCTGGATGTAGTACAAACACCATATCACATATAGCACATATATTTTATATAGTCGATAACATATATCAACATAACCCCCTTACAAGCGACTCTGTCTCCATTAGCACCTGGAACCTTGGGGTTTGCAAATTTGCACCTGTAATTGGCTGCCTCTGGGCACAGGCATGCTCTCTGAGCAGCTCCCAGGGACCCTGTCCAGTATCAGATGCTTTGAGGGACAGAAGAGAATGGTAAGCATCTCTCTCACCAGCCTGGACCAGCAAAGGGGTAGGACAGAGCATGGCAGATGTGGAAGTCACGGCAGCCGTGGCTCAGCTGCAAGACTGGGGAGTCCTGGGAGTAAACCACTGCTGCCAAAGCAGCAAACTCAATACAGTGCCCTTCCAAGCAAGCCCTTCTTCCCTGCCCCACAGACATATATCCTGTGGGACATTGCCCAAATGGCGTTACATGGTGCATACCTGCTCTCTGATTTTGACTTTAGTTGTAAGGATTAATGGAGAGTAGTCTCTTGCACCTATGCCATTTGTTCTTTTGCTCATCTTTTCTCATTATTCTACTTAGCTCTCTATCTTGTTCCTTGCTGATCAGATTCCTTTTTGTCTTTGCACACATTCATATTCAAGAGTGGCCTTAAAGGAGAAAAGGTGTATAGGCAAGAAAGGGAGGCGAGTCAACCTGTTCTGCGGAGGACAGGGAAGGAGCAGTATCGGTACTAACCACAGTACCAGTAACAACTACTGTTGTTATCTTGCTTGCTTTCTTTTTAGGCATCACATGGGTGTCAAATCCTTTTTTATTTTTTTTTTTAACAGTTCCCAACTTAAGTCCCTTAGAAGAGGTTTTCTAAGTACAGAAGGAAATAATGAACCAGCATATGGGGAGAGGTAGAGCCCTAATGTAGAAGCATAAGTGAGTAGGAAGTGAAATATGTGAATCAGGCCTGCCCATATCTTCGTACAGTGTTGGAAAAACTATTTGAAGGAAAAATAGCCCAATGTGTCATTAATATTACTACATTAAGAAAACTGAAGACATTTTGTCATCTTCCTGTGGGAGGGGAACTATTTTCTAGATGACAGAAACAATTTAAACTGTTTATGACTCCAAATACCTCCTCCAAAAGCCAGTGGATCCCAGGCTGTCACACAGCATTTCATCACAGAAATATTCTTGAATTAATGTCATTAAATGGTTTTAAGCATGACTTGTGATGGCATAACAATCAGTCAGGGCATGATGGCTCATCAGCATGACTGCTTTGATATTTTAATGAGTTGTTCCTGAAAGACTCATCTCATTCAGAAGGAGGAGGGTTAGAATGAGTCAATCTTATTATGCCTAAAATTGCTAAAGGTTGAAGGAGAATATGGAGGAAATAACACAGAATAAAAACAAACTGGTAAAATAGTATGCATCTTAAGAGTTAATGTGTAAAACTCAAATTATTGCCATGACTTAACTCTTTGTTACCTCTCACTGGAACCATGAGAAAACAATTTTCCAATCAGTAAATATAGGAGTCTGAGAACATGTGAAGGAGCCCTGGTGCTGCAGTGGTTAAGCACTGAGCTGCTATCTGAAAGGTAGGCAATTTGAACCCACCAGCCACTTGGTGGGAGAAAGAGGTAGTTGTCTGCTTCCATAAAGATTACAACCCTGGAAACCCTATGGAGTAGTTAGTTCTATTTTGTCCTAGAGAGAACGTGTGAGCTTGGAGAGATTTTAGGATCATCTAAATCTAGCTTACTCAATTATCAGATTGGAATATTTCTTACTACAATGTGATACAAATGCTAAACTAGTGCCAGTCACTGAAATCCAAAGCAAGTACAGTATCAATGACCTAAGGTCACTACACTTAGAGGTCTAACCTAGAATATTTAACTCATCATAGTGAAAAATCATCTCAGAAATCCAAATAAGCAGACTTAGTGTTTAAAAACTATTCAGTATAAAAGTGCTTCTTACATTAAAAGTCACATACACACTTGTCAAAAATGAGTTTACGGCGTATGGGATCTT
>NW_006921701.1:8143924-8144441 GCF_000298275.1 Orycteropus afer afer | reverse complement strand
TCAGAAAGAAGACTGGGCAATCTACTTCTTTAGTGATAGTGCCTCGGAAACCCAAGGAGGGTCGCTATTAGTTGAAATCCACTCGACAGCAGTGACAGGGAGTGAATTATTATTGCTTTATCTCAATTTATAAAATCAATGCCTGTAAATGTATATTTAAATATAAAAATCAGTTTTATATATAAAACCAAATTATCCCATTTAACAGTAACACCAAATTAGAGGTATGTTTTTCTTGAAAAATGTTGGCCTCTAGACATTAAAAAACAAAACATACAAACATTACCATCAACTCTTTAAAATGACAATAAAAGGAGATGAAATAGTTATAAAATATTTAACATAAGCTGCATTCATTATTTAACTTGTTCAACAAATATATATTATTTATTCACTGTGCTGGGTTGTAGTGGATAAGGCAATTGGCTGCTAACCAGAAGGTCAGCAGTTTAAACCCATCAGCCACGCTGTGGAAGGAAGATCAGGCAATCTACTCCTGTAAAGTTTTGTTTTGTGT
>NW_006921701.1:8113526-8118781 GCF_000298275.1 Orycteropus afer afer | reverse complement strand
ATGATTTTCATTTTCTTTGTTTTCTTTGTATGTTATCTACTCATGCAAAGTACTGTACTGTGCTCCTCTATCCACTACTTGATAGCACTTATACACTCATCACCTGTCTCCTTTCTTGCTGTCAGCCTCTTGTATGTCCCTGCCAACCTTGGCAAAAAGACCTATTCTTAGGTCCCGTTTTTGTTCAGGTTTTCCCACTAGTTGGTGCCTAATCCACTTCTGTAGTTCCTTTCAAAGCTCAGGGCTCCAGGATTATCTTCTGTATATCTGTCAATTGGTTTTTCTTTTCTTTGTTGAAGAGGATCTGTGTCACTTATCTGCCTATTCCTCCATCTTACCAGAAGTCCTTTATGATTTTCTTTTTCTTTCATGAGTAGAAAAAATGTCTTTCTCACACAGAGATCAGATTAATATTTCCATATATTGAACAAACTTTTCCTATAAAATAGGTGGCCAATTTGCTTGTGTTAGAGTGTGGTGGTTATGTCTGTGTGTCAACTTGGCTGGGATTGGTTGAGTGGTTAGGCAGCTGGTGGTAGTTATTCCCCATGATGAGACTGGCAATCAATTCCATAGTGGGATCTACCATAAGCAGCTGAGTAGCTGCTTTGGGTATATAGTCTCCTACCTGTATATAAGTAGAAGCCTTGGGGATAGCCTCTAGCTTATGGCACCTTGAACCCTGCATGTAGCTGTGTCATTGTCAGCAGCCTGCCATGCTCTGCCAACCTTGGGACTTACAATGGACTTGAATTAATGGCCTGTCATGTGATTTGGTAATATTGGGACTGTGCCTTTTTACTTGGGCTTGGCAGCCTCAGCAGCTAGCAGCTGTCTGAGTAAAGAAAAGCCTCTAGCTTCAGTGGGCCAGAAGCTAGAGGCAGAGCTGAAGCCCAAGGCTGAGGGGCTTTCACCCAGCCTCTAGAGCCTGGCACTTTAAACTTGGACATAAAGCCTCCAAATTGTGAGAGAATAAACTGCTGTTTGTTAAGGGCATCCCATTTGTGGTATATTCTTGTTCAAGTGGCAATAGGTAACCAGAACATAGAGACAATTATTTACCACTCAGGGTCCATTCTCTCTCTTTTCCTTTTAGTTACACAGCAACCCAAGTTTTGTTTGGGTAAGCTACAGTCTATGTTTCCAAGCTCCCCTTGCACCTAAGTGTAGCAACCCTGTTACCAAGTTTGGGCTAATGAGATTAGAGTGTGAGGACTTCAAGTTTGCTTCCATTAAGACAAAGCTGCTTCCCCTGAGCTCTGTCTTCCTCTTCCTGAGGGATGAAATGTGACTACAGTGCTGATGAGCCAGCTTTTAACTGTACTGTCAAGATCATTTCCCTAGGAAACTTAGTTCTGTAGATGACCTTGTAGAGCAGAGATGCCTACCTATCCTAGCCCACTTGTCAACTCTTGACTGTTAAATAAGAAATAAATCCTACCTTGTTTGAGTCACTGTATTTTGGCATCTCCTTATATTAGCAGCTTAATTTGTTCCCCAACAGAAAAACTGGCTCCAGAATTGGGATGTTGCTTTCACAAAGACAAAAATATTAGGCACTAGCTTAATGGTTAGGTGCTAAGTTAAGAAAGCAGACCACTAGTGAGTCACAGGTAAACCACCGCTTCTGACTGGTTGGAAAAAGTCAGAATATTACTCAGTATTTCTGGCCCTTTTATGCTTTGAGGATGACACTACAAAAAAGATATGAAGTCAGGCAAGCATTAGATGGTTTGTAAACATAGACAGACAGGGCAAGAGCTCTGCTAAGAGTATCTGTCTGCCTGAGGCTTACAATCTAAACTTAATGAGAATCCAGAAATGTGGAGCCTCAGATTGCTTCTATATCCTAAAAACCAGAGAATAAAATTGTCCTGTAGAGCCAGTCTAGCTGCAAAGATCAGATTAAGGGTGTTATTTTACCACCCAGCCCTGTTTATTTCATATGCCATCAAAGTAGCCATACAACATTGAAGGGACAGGGGTAGGCTTTGAGCAGAAAAGGCAGCAAAGAAAAAAGAATATGGTTTAAGAACCATGGCTGGAAGTAAAACTGTGTGTGGCTACATTCACAGGAACCTACTGGATATAACTATACCAGAAGCCTATTAAATGTTTGAAGGAAATATACTGCTAATGATACCACAAGACAGTTCTAAAAAGTTTGAAACTGTTTGATCCCTAAAGCAATCCTCAAGTCCCCAAAGAGGTACCAAGCAAGAACTGAATATGCTCTATCATTCACTGCAGGTGTAGCCACTGAGAATAATGGACAAAAAAGAGGTTCCCTGAGGACAAAGCCAGAAGACACAAAGAATAATCAAAGAAGTTACTCCTAGAGAGCCATAAAGACCTGATAGAATGCAGAAATTCTGCACTTTGAGTTGGATGCAATAATTGGATAGGACCTTTACTCTTTCTTGGAAAGGTTGAATGTTCTCTGCATGAGAAGAGGGAGTTCATGGATATGTGGAGGCAGACACTACTATCCTCTTGTATCTATTCGCTTTCTTTAGTTATAGCATCCCATGTTTTAACTGGATACATGGCTGCTGAACTACAGTTCTCAGTCTCTCTTACAGCTAGGTGTGGCCAGGTGACTAGGTCTGTACTATTGGGATATGAGTAAAATGATACACACAACCTCTGAGGTATCACCTTAAATTAGGTATAGCCACTGGCCTAGGACATCCTCCTTTCTTTTTCTGTGGACCAGAATGGGACCATGATAATGAGCCAGCTTCAATCACATGGACAAGGAAGGATATCACCCTGAAGGATGATGGTGTAACAACAGAAGGAACTTCAATCCCCCGGAGGACCTTGTAGAGAAGAGCTGGCGCTAGTAAAGAGTCCTGATAGTGCAATGGTTAAGTGCTCAGCTGCAAATTGACTGAAAGGTCAGTGGTTTGAACCCACCAGCTGCTCTGTGGAAGAAAAGATTTCACTATCTGTTCCCATAAAGATTACAGCCCAGGAAACCCCATGGGGCAGCTCTGTCATATAGGGGCACTATGAGTTGGAATTAACTTGACGGCACACAACAAAAACATTTTTAAAGTAATATATATGCATAGTAGGAAATTTTGAAAATGTATAAGAAGAAAAAAGCACACATAAATTCACTGCTTTGACCATCTTTTGGACTGTTCCTTGAGAGAAAAATAAACTTCTATCTTACTGAGACTATTTTTGTTCTTTTTGTTAAACAGCTTAACTTGTACATTACTAATACATTGATAGTCAATAAATGTTGACTGTTGAATTTTGAATTAAAATGACAACATCTGGGAACCAACATATGTTAAATATGTCTTCTAAGTCCATTTTTCCATTCAATTATCAAAAGCAATTATATATTTACATAATACTATAAACTAGCATCATATTTGCAACACATTTTTTCTCAGTTTGCCAATTATTCTTCATGTTTTTATGTTTGGAAAAAAGTAATCTCTTTAGGGAAGGGACTCAATTTCCCTTAAAGAGTCTCATTGTAAACATGAAATTCTTCAGTTCATCTGGAATATATTTTGATTTATTAGAAAGTAAGGATTCAAAAATGTTATCCCAAATTGATAATGAATTTACCAAAATATTCATTTAGATAAATTCCTTTAATAAAACTGGATTTATTTAATAATCCTACTGGCTCAAGATGAGTTTTTAAAATTATATGTTAAATTATCACCAACATCTGCTTCTGATCTCTTTTGTTCTTATGATCATTTTATTGCAGATAAAATAACTGTCTTAATTGTTTGTTCCTTTTGGCATTAAGAGAAAAGAAAGCTAAGGCAAATTTCTATTCAGAAGAAAAAAATGCATAGGCATTTATAATAAACAGACTTTGAATAGATGCTTAATAACATGCAACTCAGTCTACTCTGAAAATTCTATATATAATCATGATTGTGATTATATACAGTAGGGAGATTACGATCTGGCAGGGGCACACAGGGGCTTCTGGAGTACTAAACTGAGTGATGGGTATGGCTGTTTGTTTTATGATAATTTCACTAACCTGTACACATTTTTTATGTAGTTTTCTATATGTATGTTATCTTCCACAAAAATAGTAAATAAAAATTCATATATAACATTGTAGATCCCTCAAAGGAATGACTCAGAAGAATCCATATCCAGAAAACAATCAAAGGAAAAACAGAAATATTTTCCAAACTCTAAACATCATTTCATGGTGCCCGGCTACTACTGTCAACCACTCAGAGGGGGGTCTATGTAGGAGATCCTGGATAGAGAGGGAGAACAATGTGGAACAAAACTCAAAATCAATTGAAAAAAGAAAGAGGGACCGGTTTGCTGGTCTGATAGAGCCTGGTGGAACCACTGAGACTATGGCCTCTAGCTGCCCTTCAAGTCTGGAATTGAACCCACACCTGTGGCTTTCAGCCAAACAAAAGACAGGCATATTAGGTGAACATTTATACTAGGCAGAAACACTCCTTAGAGAGAACAATCATGGGAGAATAGAAGGGTTGCTTATGCACAGGGAGACAGCTGAGGGGGTAGGAGTGCCTGGAGGGATGGACACAGGGAAAAGGTAACTATGGAGGAAGTGGGAGGGGAGCTGTTGCATTGTGATAAATTGTAGTCAGTGTCATGAGACAAGGTATATGTGAACTGCTGTATGGGAAGTGAATTCGCTTTGTAAACTTTCACCCAAATCACAATAAAAAAAATTAAAAATTAAATATCATTTCATACTGCAGCCCCTTTCTGGAATCTCCCTGAAGTACAGTAGTGAAGGGAAATTCTTCCAATGGGCAGAACTCTGAGCAGTGCACCTGATTGTTCATTTTTCTTGGAAGGATAAATGGTCAGATGTGTGACTGCATACTGATTCATGGGCTATGGCCAATAGTTTGGCTGGAGTGTCAGAGACTTGGAAGGAACATAATTGGAAAATTAGTGACAAAGAAGTACAGGGAAGAGGCATGTAGATAGACCTCTCTGAATCGGCCAAAGAAGTAAAGATATTTGTGTCTCATCTGAATGCTCACCAGGAGGTGACCTCAGCAGAGGAAGATTTTAATAATCAAGTGGATAGTATGATGTGTTCTGTGGATACCAGTCACCCTCTTTGCCCAGCCACTTCTGTCATTGCACAATGGGCTGATGAAGAAAGTGGCCACTGTAGTAGGGATGGAGGTCATGCATGGACTCAGCAACATGTTTGTCCACTCACCAAGGCCAATTTGGCTACACCACTGATAAGTCGCTATGAGTCAGGT
>NW_006921701.1:8110035-8111521 GCF_000298275.1 Orycteropus afer afer | reverse complement strand
CTGTCTTCTTGGGCTGCTTTTTGAAATCTTCCATTCAGCTCTTTTATCTTGTCATTTCTTCCATTTACTTTAGCTACTCTACATTCAGGAGCTCTGGTGGCATAGTGCTTAAGGGATCTGACTGCTCACCAAAAGGCTGGTGGTTCAAACCCACTAGCCACTCCTTGGAAGGAAGACTGGACGACCTACTTCCACAGAGATACTGCCTTGGAAATCCAAGGAGGGGTTGCTATGTGTTGAAATCGACTTGACGACAGTGAGGTTTTTTTTTTTTTTTTTCCTCTCCATTCAAGTTTCAAAGTCTTCTGATATCCATCTTAGTCTTTTCTTCCTTTCCTGTCTTTTAAAGGGTCTTTTGCTTTCTTCCTGTATAATTTTCTTGATGTCATGCCACAACTTTTTTAATTTTTGGTCACTGGTGTTCAATGTGTCAAATCTATTTTTTTTGATGGTCTCTAAATTCAGGTGGGATATAATCAAGGTCATATTTTGGCTCTCGTGGACTTGTTTTAATGGTCTTTGGCTTCAACTTGAACTTGCATATGAGCAATTGATGGTCTCTTCCACAGTCAGCTCCTGGCCTTGTTCTGGCTGAAGATACCGAGCTTCTCTATCGCCTCTTTTCACAAACGTAGTTGCTCTGATTCCTGTGTATTCCATCCAGCAAGGTCTATGTGTACAGCCACCATTTATGTTGTTTAAAAAAGGTATTTGCAATGAATAAGTCATTGGTCTTGCAAAATTCTATCATGCTATCTCCAGTGTCATTTCTATCACCAATGCCAAATTTTCCAACTACCGATGATTCTTCTTTGTTTCTGACTTTCACATTCCAATCACCAGTAATAATCAGTATATCTTGATTGCATGTTTAATCAATTTCAGACTCCAGAAGTTGGTAAAAATCTTCAATATGGCTTTAGTGGGTGGTGGATAAATTTGAATAATAGTAGTATTAACTGGTCTTCCTTGTAGGAGTATGGATATTATCCTATCACTGATCCTATCATTGTGCTTCAGGATAGATCTTGAACCATGCTTTTTGACAATGAATGTGACACCATTCCTCTTCAATGTCATTCCTGGCATAGCAGACCATATGACTGATTCAAAATAGCCAATACCAGTCCATTTCAGCTCACCAACGCCTAGGATATCTATCTTCATGTGTTCCACTTCATTTTTGACAACTTACAATTTTTCTAGATTCATACTTCATACATTTCACATTCTCATTATTAATGGATGTTTCCAGCTATTTCTTCCCATTTTGAGTCATGCCTCATCAGCAAATGAAGGTCATGAAAGTATTACTACATCCATGTCATTAAGGTTGACTCTACTTTGAGGAGGCAGCTCTTCCCCAGTCATACTCGGAGTGCCCTCCAACCTAAGGGGCTCATCTTCTGGCACTGTATCACACAATGTTTCACTGTTATTCATAGTTTTCCTTGGCCTATTCTTTGAGAAGTGGATGGCCCTGTGA
>NW_006921701.1:8108202-8109440 GCF_000298275.1 Orycteropus afer afer | reverse complement strand
ACAAACTGACAGACAAATGGTGAGAATGGGCAGCAGAAAAAAGTAACTCTAAATATCAGCTATGACCATGTGGCTAGTTGCAGAAACGAGGTCTGTAGCTTTTATGAGTAATTCTTCCTTGTTTTGCTATGTGTATGTGTGCACATAGATATGTATATATAGTAAATATTTGTGTTTTCTTTCTTCCTTTACCTCATTACTCATTTTAAGACTTAAAATGTAAATGGAACTTGTGTGTTCTTGATCATATGCATGCTAGATGTATCATGTTAGGTACAAGTATGACTTCATAATTGTCTTTATTTACAGATTATGGAAGGATTATCTCTAAGGAGCTCTGTACAGGTGTCAAATTGCCAAGGGATTTGTTAATGTGATTATTAATGTTATGTGCCAATTTAACATGGCTAGGCCATGATTTTCAGTGGTTTGGTTAACATTATGTAATCATCCTCCATTCTGTGATCTGATGTGAGCAGCCAATCAATTGGAAAGGGAGTTTCCTTGAGAGTGTGACCTACATCCAACAGATATAGATGTTCTGACAAAGTTTGCTCTTTCTCTTTCCGATCTTGCATTTGTCTTGTCATCCACTGACGTCCAGTTCTTGGGACATAAGAAGCCTTCAACCTGCTGCCTGACCTGAAGATTTTGGATTCACCAGCTCCCACAACAACCCTGTGAGGCAGCAGCCTGCCTCCTGACCTGCAGACTTTCAGTACATCAGCCTCAGTAACCATGCAAGTCACAAGAAGCTTCTGGCCTGCTGCCTGACCTATGAATTTGGGATTTGCCAGCCTCCATAACTGTGTGAGCTATTTCCTTGAAATAAAATTTTTTCTCTGTATTTATATATATGCATCACTGGTTTTGCTCCTCTAGAGAACCTAGCTCAAGACACACATAGTGAAAAATAAATACATAAATGCCAAAGGAGGAAAATGTATAAAATAAAAAGTAAATTATTTTCCCATCCCATACTTCCAGTTCCCCAGGTCCCCTTCCCAGTAATAACCAATGGTAATGGATTTACTTCTGGAAATAGTGCTTGTCAAAATCTGGCATATTTACCCCTCCCACTTTTTCTAAATCCATTCCAGTTCGGTTGCCATTGAGTAGATTCTCACTCATGGAGACCCATATGTATCAGAGTAGAACTCTGCTCCATAGGTTTTCAATGGCTGATTTTTTAGAATTGGATTACTAGGATTTTCTTCCAAGGTACCTCTGGGTAGACT
>NW_006921701.1:8107016-8107617 GCF_000298275.1 Orycteropus afer afer | reverse complement strand
ACATGTACATCTTGATTCTGATAAATATTGCAAACTATGCTCCAAATAGGATGCCCGAAACTCACATATCAATAGTGCCTGATTTTCCCTAAATCTCAGGCAACACATTACATTATTAAACATCTTTGCCAATAAACAGAGACAGTTAATATGGCTATTTTAATTTTCATCTTTTAAATAATGATGGAAAAATGAGAATTTTTTCTTAAGTTCTTTGTCATTTACATTTCAATTTCCTAAGTTGCTTACTTATTTCTGTGGCCCATTTTCCTACTGGGACATTATTCTTTTTATCAATTTGAAAGAAATATTTTAAACTAAGGAAATTACCCTTTTGTCTTACTGTTGCAAATATTTCTAGTTTTCCATTTATCTTTTGAGTTTGTTTTACGGTGTCATTTGAACATGCAGATGGTTTAAATTTTTATGTTGTTGTTGTTGTTTTCTGTGGAGTAGGACCCGACTCATAGTGACCCCTCCTTGGGTTTCCGAGACAGTATTACTAAGGAAGTAGATTGCCCAACCTTCCTTCCGAGGAGTGGCTGGTGGGTTTGAACCGCCATCCTTCTGGTTAGCAGTCAAGTGCCTTAGGCACTATGCT
>NW_006921701.1:8098002-8103960 GCF_000298275.1 Orycteropus afer afer | reverse complement strand
ATCCTCTTCTGAATTCAGCTTGTATTTCTGTAAGTTCTCTGTCAATATACTGCTGCAAGCATTTTTTAATTTTCTTCAGTAAGATTTTACTTGCATGTGATATCAATGATATTGTTCAATAGTTTCCACCTTCTGTGGGTTCACCTTTCTTTGGAATGGGTACAAATACGGATCTCTTCCAATCAGTTGGCCACATAGCTGTCTTCCAAATTTCTTGGCATAGACAAGTGAGTGCCTCCAGCGTAGCATCGTTTGTTGAAACATCTCAGTGGGTATTCCGTCAATTCCTGGAGGCTTGTTCTTCACCAATTCCTTACGTGCAGCTTTGACTTCTTCCTTCAATACATTAGTTCTGGATCATATGCCACCTCCTGAAATGGATGAACACCAACTAATTCTTTTTGGTACAGTGATTCTGTGTATTCCTTCCATCTTCTTTTGATGTTTCCTGCATCATTCAATATTTTGCCCACACAGAATCTTTCAATATTGCAACTAGAGTCTTGAATTTTTTTTCAGTTCTTTCAGCTTGAGAAATGCCAAACATGTTCTTCCCTTTTGTTTTCTAACTCCAGATCTTTGTACATTTCATTATAATAATTGACTTTGTCTTCTCGAGCTGCTCTTTGAAATCTTGTGTTCAGTTCTTCTATCTTGTCGGTTCTTCCATTTGCTTTAGCTACTCTCCACTCACAGGCAAGTTTCAGAGTCTCTTCTGACATCCATTTTCATCTTTTTTTCCTTTCCTGTCTTTTAAATGATGTTTTGCCTTCTTCATGTATAGTGTTTTTGATGTCATCCCACAATCTCTCTCATTTTCAGACACTAGTGTTCAATGCATCAAATCTATTCTTTAGATGGTCTCTAAATTCAGGAGGGATATAATCAAGGACATATTTTGGCTCTTGTGGACTTGTTTTAATTGTCTTCAGCTTCAGTTTGAACTTCCATATGAGCAATTGATGGTCTGTTCCACAGCCAGCTCCTGGCCTTGTTTTGGCTGAAGATATTAAGCTTTTCCATTGTCTCTTGCCACAGATGTAATTGATTTGATTCCTGTGTACTCCATCTGGCAAAGCCCATATGTATAGCCACCACTTATGTTGTTGAAAAAAGATATTTGCAATGAATAAGTTATTGGTCTTACAAAACTCTATCATTCAATCTCCAGCATTATTTCCATCACTAAGGCCATATTTTCTAACCACCAGTGATTCTTCTTTGTTTCCAACTTTTGCATTCTAATCACCAATGAAATCAATACATCTTGATTGCATGTTTGGTCAATTTCAGACTGCAGAAGTTGATAAAAAATCTTCAATTTCTTCGTTTTTGGCTTTGGTGGATGGTGCGTAAATTTGAGTAACAGTAGTATTAACTGGTCTTCCTTGTAGGGATATGGATATTGTCCTATCACCAACAGCACTGTACTTCAGGATAGATCTTGAAACATTCTTTGTGATGATGAATGCCACATCATTCCTCTTCAATTTGTCATTCCTGGCATAGTAGATCATATGGTTGTCTGATTCACAATGGTCAAAACCAGTCCATTTCATCTCACTAATGCCTAGGATATCAATCTTTATGTGTTCCATTTCATTTTTGAAAACTTCCAATCTTCCCAGATTCATGTTTTGCACATTCCATGTTCCCATTATTAATGGATGTTTGCAGCTGTTTCTTCTCATTTTGAGTTGTGTCACATCAGCAAACGGAGGTCCCAAAAGCTTTACTCCACCCACATCATTAAGGTTGGCTCTGCTCTTGAGAAGGCAGGTCTTCCCTTGTTGTATTTTGAGTGCCCTCCAACCTGAGGGGCTCATCTTCCAGCACTATATCAGGGCTATTCATAAATATTTTCAGTAATATATCAGACAGCGTTTCACTGCTGCTCATAACGTTTTCACTGACCAGTTCTTTAAGAAGTGGATGGCCCTTTCCTTCTTCTGAGTCTGCCTTAGTCTGGAAGCTCCACTGAAACCCGTCCACCATCAGTAACCTTGCTGGTATTTGAAATACCAGAGGCATAGCCTCCAGCCTCACAGCAACACCCAAGCCACCATAGTATGACAAACTGACAGACAAGTGGTGGAGAACACCATTAAGGAGGCAGTAAGAACGGTTTTGGTGGAGGAAAAGACTTGTGAGAAGCTACTATTCACATGTCTTGAGACTTATGGGAACCAAGATACAGAAGTCAAGGGCTCAGGGGCACCATTCCGGAAGGCTGGATCAGAGCCTGAAAAGCTCCAAGTGAAACTGAGGCAAAAAACACAGACTGCTAAATTGATGTTTCTGTGCTGACTAAATACATACATATTAAAGGTCTCTATTCCTTCCTGCTGAGTATTGCATAGGAAGTGAAGCTTCAAAGTGGCTATCTACTGAACCTACTACTAGAAAATGCATATTCCAACTGTAATATTTTAATTTTATAGCTGCAGAGTTCATTGTTAATAAATGCTTAAAAGAAATATTTTATGAACTCAAAATGAAGCCTTATTTCAAAGGGATGATATTCCTATATTTCTTTATAGATGAATACATAAGGATTGGGAAATTCATTTTCTACCTGTTTTTAATGAAAGATTCAGTCTCTTGACCTCTTTCTTATCACTCCTTTTATTTACATTTATTTATGTGCTCTGTTTCTTTTTCATAATACCATCTCCACCAAGGCAGAGAGCCGACACTCTATTATTCCTAGAAGTTTATATCTGAAAGGTATCCACAAGGATATAAGAGAAGAGAGAAGTAGTAATGGCTGAGAACAGAGAAAAGCTAACAAAATATTAAGAGGCATTTTTGAAAGAATGCATTGTTGAATTTAAGCTTATACTGAAATTCATACTTTAAAAAATATGGATGTTTGAAATACTGAGAGCACTTCAAACACAATAATGAAATTCATCTTATAACCTAACTCAGGAGATGTGAAATGATGTCTAGTTTCCAATAGTAACCCATGTGAGTTTGCTATCTTTTAAGATATGAAATACCCATACTCTAATTTTCTGGGAAGAGAACAAGTTTTGAAAATGAATAGCAGTTATTGTCAAACTGTAAAAGTCTATTCCAAACCAAAGTCAACATCTTGTTGCTAAAATCTACTCCCTCTTGTTGTGTTCCCTAGTTCTGGTAATAGAATCAGCAATCAGAGTCTCTAGAGTTAAACCTCAATCGTATCTCCTCCAATCTTCCTCTCATATTCTCTCTCACATTTCTGCTATCCTTTCCATTCCTACAATGTGCAACTGCAGGGAGTCACTCTGGACTCCTCTCCTCTTATTGCCCACATCTGGCCCATCAGTGAGTCACTATCTGACATACTACGTTGTTGTCATTATTAGGTGCCTTCAGTTTGGCTCCAACTAATAGCAACCCTATATACAACAGTATAAAACATTTCCTGGTGCTGCACCATCCTCACAGTCACTGCTATATTGGACCTCACTGTTGCAGCCACTCTGTCAATCCATCTACTTGAAGGTCTTCCTCTTTTCGCCAATCCTCTACTTTACCAAGCATGAAGCTCTTCTCCAGGGACCAGTCCCTCCTGATAGCATGTCCAAACTACGTGAGATGAAATTTTACCAGCCTTGCTTCTATGAAGCATTCTAGCTGTACTTCTTCTAAGATAGATTTGTTCATTCTCCTAGCAGTCCATGGTATATTCAATATTCTTCACCAACATCATAATTCAAATGCATCAATTTTTCTTTGGTCTTCCTTATTCAATGTCCAAAGATCATCATACTACATATTTTACTTATTTATCTAGTTTATTATTAGTCTCCCTGACTGGAATATAAACTCAAAGAGGCAGGGATTTTTGCCTGCTGTATTCCCATGGCTGAGAAGAAAGCTTGGACCATAGTATGAGCTCAGTAAATTTTGTTAAATGAATGAACCAATAAATGAACAAACAAAAGAACAACTCCAGGTTGGGCTCTCACTGCATCTTTCCTGGTCTCCTGCCAGCAATCTCTACCCACTTTAATCAATCCTACATACCTTGCATCAGTAATTGTCCTAACCCAAATCTGATCCTATTGATACTTTGATTAAAACTTAAGTGACTGCCATCTGCCTAGTGAGGAAAGTCTAATTATTCAGGATGGTACCAAGACCCTTCATAGGCAGGATACCCTTTTCTAATCTCATCTCTTCATATCCCATTCTTATAACTTATGCTATAGACTAGTTTTCTCTAATCTTGTGTAATTTACGAGTTCTGTTTAAAGGAAAAAAAATTCTCATTGACTCTTAAGATCACATCCAGGGACTCCAGTTTGAGAAACACTAATTTAAGAATTGATGTCTTGGTCAATAAAAATGTCTTTTTAAGAATTATTGGTAAAATAATTTTTAATATTTTAACCAAAATGAAACCAAAATTTAGAAGTCTTCATATAACTCATACCCTGAGAATAAATCCATGAACTCCAGTTGCAGAAATACTATTGAACACAAGTGAAACTACCTGCCCATACCAGAAGAGACCTGTGCTAACCTGCCCCCATGCCTTCCTTCCTGCTGTTCCCCTATCCTGGAATATCCTTGCCCTAATTATACTTATCAAAATTCTCCTCATCCTTCAATGTCCTATTTATTTATCACCTCCTTCAAGGAAAAATGAAAGGCACACTAGTGGTGCAGCGGTTTAAGTCATTTGGCTGCTAACCAAAATGTCACAGTTGAACCCACCAGCCACTCTATGGGACAAAGATGAGGCAGTCTGCTTCAGTAAAGATTTACAGCCTTGGAAACTCTATGGGGCAGTTTTACTATAGTCCTATATGGTTGCTATGAGTGGGAATTGACTTGATGACAGTGGGTTTTGTTTTGGCTTTCAAGAAAGAAGCCTTCTTGTTGATAACCTCAGGCAAAACTTCTCTCAGTCTCAGGGCAATTTCATACCTCCTCTATGGCACTGACTAAGGAGCTCTACTGTTGCACTGGTCAAAACATTTGGTGGCTAGCCAAAAGGTCCATGGTTTGAAACTACTAGGTATTCCACAGGAGAATGAGGAGGCAGTCTGCTTCTGTAAAGATTTACAGCCTTAGAAACCCTATGGGGGTTGTTAAGAGTCAGAATTGACTCATTGGCAGTGCGTTTGGTTTTTTTGGTATCACACTAACTAAGGAGCTCTGCTGGTGCAGTGGTTAAGTGCTCAGCTGCTAACTGAAAGATCAGTGACTCGAACCCACCAGCCACTCCATGAGAAAGAGATGCAGCAGTCTGCTTCCATAAATATTATAGCCTTAGAAACCCTATGGAGAAGATCTACCGTGTCATTATGAGTCAGAATTGACTTTATGGCAATAAATTTGGTTTTTGGTTTATAGTATTAACTATATAGTATTCTTGCTTGTGTTATACTATTATTTTCCTGCACTGGATAGCATGCAGATTAACCTGATCTCTGTTTTTTCTACAACACTACTATAGTGGCTTATAGTATAAACATCTGATAAATGTCCTCTGAATTAATCATCATGTAGGGGGAAAAAAAGTGCTTCTCTAAATATGACCTCTAATCATCTTCTTAAAAATGGAACTGTTTATCAAAAGCTTTAACCAAACACATATAATATACTCATAACAAAAGAGAAAAGCATGAGAAACATTTTTAGAGTTATGTATAGAATTTACCTTCTTTTAAGTATTAAGTCTGATATAGGTATGCATCTTAGACCAGTTCCCAAAACCATGAGGAAGGATGTCAGAAGCACAGTTATCCGAAGACCTAAAGGAAAACAAAAGTATTCAGGTTATTTTCTATTTTTTTTTTTTTTCTTTGTGATTTGTGTGAAGATTTACAGAGCAAATTTACTTTCCATATAGCAGTTCACATACACTTTGTCTCATGACATTAACCACAGTTTACCACAATGCAACAGCTCCCCTCCCACTTCCTCCCCATAGTTACCTCTTCCCTGTGTCCATCCCTC
>NW_006921701.1:8087227-8092787 GCF_000298275.1 Orycteropus afer afer | reverse complement strand
ACACACACACACACACACACATATCCCCATCACTCATCTGTCAGTTTGTTGCACTGTGGGGGCTTGTGTGTTGCTGTGAAGCTAGGGGCTATGCCACCAGTATTTCAAATACCAGCAGAGTCACCCTTGGTAGACAGGTTTCAGCAGAGCTTCCAGAATAAGACAGACTCAGAAGAAGGAAGGGGCTATCCACTTCTCAAAAAAATGGCCATGAATAGCAGTGAAACACCATCCAATATATTACTAGAAAACTATATGAATAGCCATGAAACACTGTCTGATACAGTGCCAGAACATGAGCCCATCAGATTGGAAGGCACTCAAAATACTACTGGGGAAGAGCTGCCTCCTCAAAGTAGAGTCAATCTTAATGATGTGGATAAAGTAAATCTTTCAGGACCTCCATCTGCTGATGGGGCATGATGACTCAAAATGGGAAGAAACAGCTGAAAACATCCATTAATAATTGGAATGTGAAATGTATGAAGTATGAATCTAGGAAAATTGGAAGTTGTCAAAAATGAAATGGAATGTATAAAGATAGATATCCTAGGCATTAGTGAGCTGAAATGGACTGGTATTGGTCATTTTGAGTTAGACAATCATATGATCTACTGTGCCAAGAATGATAAATTGAAGAGGAATGGCGTCACACTTACTGTTACAAAGAATGTTTCAAGATCTATCCTGAAATACAATGTTTGTCAGTGATAGGACAACATCCATACACCTACAAGGAAAACCACTTGATATTATTATTCAAATTTATGCACCAACCACCAAAGCCAAAGATGAAGCAATTGAAGATTTTTGCCAACTTCCACAGTGTGAAATTGACCAAACATGCAATCAACATGTATTGATGATTACTGATGATTGGAATGCAAAATTTGAAAACAAATAAGAATCATCAGTAGCTGGAAAATATGGCCTTGGTAGTAGAAATGATACCTGAGATCACACAATAGACTTCTGCCAAGACCAACCATTTATTCATCGCAAATACCTTTTTTCAACAATACAAATGACAGCTATATATGTGGACCTAGCCAGATGGAATACACAGAAATCAGTTTGACTACATCCGTGGGAAGAGGCGAGGGAGAAGTCCAATATCTTTAGCCAAAACAAGGCTAGAAATTGACTGTGGAACAGACCATCAGTTGCTCATATGCAAGTTCAAGTTGAATCTGAAGAAAATTAAAACAAGTCCATGAGAATCAAAATACAACCTTGATTATATCTCACCTGAATTTAGACACCATCTGAAGAGATTTGATGCACTGAGTACCCAGGACCAAAAACCAGATGAGCTGTGGGATGACATCAAGAACATCACACATGAAGAAAACAAAAGGTAATTAAAAAGACAGGAAAGGAAGAAAAGACCAAAATGGATGTCAGAAGAGACCGAAACTTGCTCTTGAATAGAGAGTAGCTAAAGAAAATGGAAGAAATGGCAAGGTAAAAGAACTGAACAGAAGATTTCAAAGAGCAGCTCAAGAAGATAAAGTCAATTATTATGATGAAATATGTGAAGACCTGGATTTAGAAAACTAAAAGGGAAGTACATCCTCGGCATTTCTCAAGCTGAAAGAACTGAAGACAAAATTCAAGCCTCGAGTTGCAATACTGAAAGATTCTATGGGCACAATTTAGAATGACACAGGAAACATCAAAAGATGATGGAAGCAATACACAGAGTCATTGTAGCAAAAAGAACTTATGGTCAACTATTTCAGGAGGTGGCATATGATCAAGAACTAATAGTACTGAAAGAAGAAGTTGAAATTGAACTGAAGGAATTGGCAAAAAAAAACAAGGGTCTATTCTAGTAATTGATGGAATACCCACTGAGATGTTTCAACAAACAGTGCCGCACTGGAGGCACTTAGTTGTCTATGCTAAGTAATTGGGAAGATAGCTACCTGGTCAACTGATTGGAAGAGATCCATATCTTTACCCATTCCAAAGAAAGGTGATCCAACAGAATGTGGAAATAATTGAACAATATCATTAATGTCACACACTAGTAAAATTTTGCTGAAGATAATTCAAAAATGGTTGCAGCAGTATATTGAACTTCCAGAAATATATAAGGGAACTTTCAGAAATATATAAGAGAACTTCCAGAAATGCAGGATGGATTCAGAACAGGATGTGGAACAAGGGATATCAGTGCTGATGTCAGATGAATGTTAGCTGAAAGCAATGAACACCAGAAGGATGTTTACTTGTGTTTTACTGACTATGCAAAAGTATTTGGCTGTATGGATCATAACAAATTATGGATAACATTGCAAAGAATGGGAATTCCTGAGCACTTAATTGTGCTCACAAGGAACCTGTACATAGACCAGAAAGCTGTTATTCAAACAGAAGAACAAGGGGACACTGCATGGTTTAAAATCAGGAAGGAAATGCATCAGGGTTGTATCCTTTCACCATACTTACTCAATCTGTATGCTGAGCAAATAATCAGAAAGGTTGGACTATATGAAGAATGACTAAACATCCTGGCATTAGGATTGGAGGACGACTCATTAACAACCTGTGATATGCAGACAATACATATCACAGAGCAGCATATTTGCTGAAAGTGAAAAAAAACATGACTTGAAGCATTTACTGATGAAGATGAAAGACTATAGTGCAGTATGGATTACACTTCAACATAAAGAAAACAAAAATCCTCACAACTGGACCAATAAGCAACATCACAATAAATGGAAAAAAGACTGAAGTTGTCAAAGTTTTCATTTTTATCCACAATTAACAGCCATGGAAGCAGCAGTCAGGAAATCAGATGTAGCACTGCACTGGGCAAATCTGCTGCAAAAGACCTCTTTAAAGTGCTGGAGAATAAAGATGTTACTTTGAAGACAAAGGTGCGCCTAAAGCAAGACATGGTATTTTCAATCACCTCACATGCATGTGAAAGCTGGACAATGAATAAGGAAGACTGAAGAAGAGTTGATGCTTTTGAATTGTGGTGTTGGTGAAGAATGAGGAACATACCGTGGACGCCCAGAAGAACAAACAAATCTGTTCTGGAAGAAGTGCACCCAGAATGCTCTTTGGAAGCAAGAATTGCCAGATATCATCTCACCTACTTTGGTCATGCTGTCAGAAAGGGCCCTCCTCTGAAGAAGGATCTCATTCTTGGTAAAGTGGAGGGTCAGCGAAAAGGGGGAAGATCTTCAATGAGATGGATTGACACAGTGGCTGGAAAAACAGGCTTAAGTATAGCAAAGATTGCGAGGATGGCACATGACCAGGCAGTGTTTCAATCTGTTGCACACTGGGTCACTAGGAGTTAGAGTTGACTCAACAGCACCTAACAACAACAACGACATTAAGTATATTTTCCTGTGCTTGCTGGTTATCTGTATAGCTTCTTTGGTGAAATGTTTATTCAAGTCCTTTGTCCATTTTTCGAATGAATTGTCTAAGTTGTAGGAATTCTTTATATATTCTGGATATTAAACCTTGATCCAATATGTTGTTGTTGTTGTTACATGCCATCGAGTCAGACCCAACTCATAGCGACCCCTCCTTGGGTTTCCGAGGCAGTATCACTACGGAAGTAGATTGCCCCATCTTCCTTCCGAGGAGTGCTGGTGGGTTTGAACTGCCAGCCTTCTGGTTAGCAGTCAAGTGTCTTAGGCACTATGCTACCAGAGCTCCTATAAACTTGAGGTCCACACCAGACACACACATGCCTCACTGAGGATAATTTGTGATATGAACTGAGTTAACTTCATAATATTCTTATATAATCTGAATATGATTAATATTTGAAAGAAGGAATAATATGGAAAATTGTGCTCCCTGATAACAAGGATTGTCTACAAACTCACATTTAATTTCTCTACTAACAGAACACAGATTTTTAAACCACATTATAGCCACTAGAAACAGACTGTAATTAATAAAAAGTACATACATGGTCAGAATTAGCCCAAAATTGCAAAATGTTGTTATCATAAGGTTGTACTGGGTGTTCTATGAAATACTCAATAAAATTTTATAGGTTTGGGAACATAAGGCTACATGATGTTTATTTTTTTTCTAAATATTTTGCTTGTAATTAAGGTAAACAGCCACCAAGTGAGCAGTGGTGCACTGTTTATGGCCATATGGTCAAAATAATCAGGCTTCCTATTGTTATAGTCAAAGATTAGCATAATTCTCTACTCAACTAGCTTCTTATCAAGCATGTGACAATGTAACAACTAATATCAACATTTAAAAATGAAGAATTTTTGAAAAGCTGATTATTAAAGTAACCTTGCAGGTACTGCTTGGTAGTTTTGTTCCTTTTTTTAATTGTTTCCATGTGTTGTTTAATCTGCTCCATTGACACTCAATCTTGAATACAATGCTTTCTTCATCTAATCCAAATCTTGACAAGACATGACTTTAAAATTCCAAGTAATCAAAAAGATATAAATTGACCTGTGGAAGAGAGGTATGAGGACTCCAGGAAAATAGGCTTATGAGACATCTAAGATCTTTATATTAATTGGCCCTAAGTGATTATAGTACTAGGGTGTGAGGGCAAAAGCTATCTGACAAAAGATACTAGAACAATTTTGGAAGAACGAACATGATTGGAGATGAAAATAAATTCTATTCCAACATGGCACCCAGACACTGGGGGGAAGCTTCCTTTCAATGAATGACATGATACCCTTTTCTGAGGACCTGTTAGCAACTGGCATGTCTCTGGGTAGCACAAAATGTTTGCATACAACTACTAACTAAAAGTTTAGTGGTTTGGACCCACTCAGTAGTACCATGGAAGAAAGGCCTGGTAATCTGTCTGCTTCTGGAAAGATGACAGCCAAAAAACGCTATGGAGCTCAGTTCCACTTTGTTTGCCATGAGTCAAAATTGACTTGACAGCAACAGATTTAGATTGACTTCATCTTCACTCATCAAGTGATTATTTTTGTTTTTTTTTTTTTTTTTTTTATTTTTAGTGTGCAGGATGTTTATTAGGGAGTCCCCCTGGGATTAGCACCTGTGGATAGGAGGGAAAGAATTAGGATTTGGCACAATAAGAAGTTACGCTGCAATGCATGCCTGGCAACAGCCCCAGCTGACTGCATGGGAGCTCTGGAGATAAAATGGACCATCAGAGATCTCCCATATCTGGGTCAATAGCCAGAACTTTACATACTTGCCACTTCAGTGAGTGAAGGCTACTCTAGGAAGGGTGTGACTACGGGTGAGGTAGCTCTCTGCAACTGATGCAGTTCCTGAATGGGCTGATAGCTGAACTGATAATTGACAGCTTTCCCAGCAGCTGGGGCACTAAGTCTTTCTCAAAGGAGGACAGGGTGGAGCATTATCATGTCCACCACAGCTCCCTCTCCACCTTTAGAGCTATAGCTTGTGGCCCTTGCTGTGGCAAAAATATTTCTCAATTATTCCTTCCCTCAGAGCAGTGAATGGGCACACACATCTACATTACTGAAAAACTCACTCTAGTGACTTGCCTTATACAAATACAAAGATGGTGAAATTATATTACAACTTGGACCAAAATTCCCCT
>NW_006921701.1:8084984-8085681 GCF_000298275.1 Orycteropus afer afer | reverse complement strand
TCTCAGAGACAACAGACCATCTCAGTCCACATAAAGAAGCAAGATAAAGGGGTAGAACAAGGGAGCAGGATATAGACCCAGAACACATCCCTCAGGAAGAAGCAGCAGTGGAACTCTCTCATAAGGAATTCAAAACAATTATATTTAGGTATCTTCAAAGGATTGAGAGACACACCAAAGAAAACACAGAAAAAAACCTAAAAGAATTTTGGAAGAAAATACAAGAACAAAATGACAAAATAAATGAAAGAAATGATTCTAATTCTACAGATAGAAATCCAGAAGAGTAATACTAAATTGTCAAAAATAGATAACACATTGGAAGGGCAAAGAGTAGAATTGATGCAATGGAAGACAGAATTAATGAGATTGAAGAAAAATACCTGAATACCTCTTTGGAAAGGGATCAATTAGAAAAAAAATCAAAACAAAATGAAGAAAGCCTAAGGTTCATGTGGGATACCATCAAAGGAATAACCTATGTGTCATTGGAATTCCAGAACAGGAAGACAAAAATAAAACCACTGAGGAAATTGTCCAAGATTTGTTGGAGGAAAACTTCCCTGATATGATGAAAGATGAGAGTATATCCATTCAGGAAATCCAATGAACCCCAAACAGGATAGACCCCAAAAGAAAATCACCAAGACACATCATCAAACTCATCAAAACCAAAGACAAAGACAGAATCCTGAAA
>NW_006921701.1:8083879-8084884 GCF_000298275.1 Orycteropus afer afer | reverse complement strand
ATAACAAATGCTGGTGAGGATGTAGAGAGATTGGGACTCTGATACACTGCTGGTGGGACTGTAAAATGGTACAACCATTGTGGAAAGCAGTATGGAAAGTCCTTAAAAAGTTGGAAATAGAAATACCATTTGATCCAGCCATTCCTTTATTAGGTATATATCCTAAAGAAGTGAGAGCCATGACAAGAACAGACATATGCACACCCATGTTCGTCGCAGCACTATTTACAATAGCCAGAAGATGGAAACAACCTTGGTGTCCATCAACTGAGGAATGGATAACCAAACTATGGCACATACACACAATATAATACTATGCAAAGCTAAAGAATGTAGAATCTGCAAAACACCGCATAACGTGGATGAACTTGGAAGACATTATGCTGAGTGAAATAAGTCAATCACAAAAGGACAAATATTGGATTTGTCCTTTATCGTAAAAGTCAAGGAAAGGTTTATCTATGGAAGGAAATTTTCTTTGTTGGTTACCAGGGGTGGGAGAGGAGGGAAGGGCACACTGTTAGACAGATAGAGATAAGTATTGATTTGGGTGAAGAGAAGGGCAATGTAGCAAATGTGAGTGATCAATATGGTGGCATTGAGGAAAAGAATGACATAGAGAGATATGTGGGAGGTACACACAACAAAGATGAACCCTTTTGCACATCCAGTACTGCATTGTCAGTGAAGGCAAACAAGAGTATACGGGTGGACAGATGGGTAGACAGGCTGAACTATTAGGTATGTCTATGAAGTGGGGAATGTTTCCAAGAACATGGATAGGGTTGGCAGACAATGGTCCTATAAGTTTATGTGAACGATCACAATTCCCAGGTGTATAGTAGAGCTGACAAGGGGCAAGGTTGTAGTCACTGCTTGGTCACAGCCAGTTTCCCAGAGGGACTGAGTAGTGGAACCTGTGGCCTCGGGATCATAATAACAGGGGACATCAAGCTCAATTGGCATAACATACCATATAAAACATTGTTCCACCTCCTACTTTGG
>NW_006921701.1:8080319-8082145 GCF_000298275.1 Orycteropus afer afer | reverse complement strand
CATCTATATTTATATACCCTCGGAAGGAAGGTTGGGTAATCCTACTTCCGTAGTAATACTGCCTCGGAAACCCAAGGAGGGGTCGCTATGAGTCGGGGCCGACTCGAGGGCACACAACAACAACAACAACATCTTACCTTTGGATACAATTGAAAAATTAACTGTCAACACTTCTATCTAAGACCTCTGTGCTCTGGAGGAACCTATCTCATCTTGCTTACCCAAGGACATGACTACAGCAGTTCTTCCCTTTCTACCCAGCACCATCAACTTCCCCCTCTCTATTGGGTCCACTAAGGAACCCTGGTGGCGCAGTGGTTAAGCGCTTGACCGCTAACCAAAAGGTCAGCAGTTCAAATACACCAGCTGCTCCATGGGAGAAAGATGAGGCAGTCTGCTTCTGTAAAGATTATACCCTTGGAAACTCTATGGGGTAGTTACTCTCTGTCCTATAGGGTCACTATGAGTCGGAATCAACTTGATGGGTTGTTTGGTCTGGATCCATTAGGATACAGCATTGCAGAGATATGCTTCAATATCTCTTTTAAAAAACCTTCTTAACCCCACATTCCCCTGCCTATGATTCCATCTCTGCTGTCTTACAGCATAATGAAACTGTCTCCAATTCTACTCCTTGCATTTTGTTCTGATATCATTCAGACCACACCACTAAGACCGTTCTTATTAAAAAAAAAAAAAAAAAGACAAGGAAAATATTGCTGCTAAATCCAAGGCTCTTACGCTCAGTCCTCATTAGCTGACTTCCTTATCTCTGCAATGTCTAAATGTTGGAGAGCCCTAGGGCTTAGTTCGATTCAGGAGCTACTCAGGTGATGATCTCATCCAGTCCCAAGGACTTAAATTCCATTTAAACAACATTTAACCCCCAAATCCACTGCCATCGAATCAATTCAGACTCACAGTGACATACCTATAGGACAAAGTAGAACTTCCCCATAGGGTTTCCAAGGCTCTAAATCTTTACAGAAGCAGACTACCTCATCTTTCTTCCATGGAGTGGCTGGTGGGGTCAAGCTGCTGACACTTAGGTTAGCAGCCAAATGCTTTAACCACTGTACCACCAGAGCTCCTTAAATACTATTTAGAGGATAATAACTCCCAAATTTATAGCTCAAGACCTCTCTGGCTCACCCCTAAACTTCCCATTTGTATATTCAACTGAAAATTTAACCCATCTACCTGGATGTTTAAAAGGCATTTCAAACTCCTGATCTTCATGCCACGTGCCCCCAAAATGCTCTGTCCACTATCTTCTATATCTCAGTAAACGATAGTTTTATTTGCCTCATTACTCATGCCAGAAAATTGAGAAACATCTTAAGACTCCTCTGACAGTTCACATTCAATCCATCAACAAATACTGGTTGGGTCTACTTTCAAAATATATGTGAATCTTACCACTTCCCAAAGGAGGCTTGGTGGCACAGTGGTTAAATGCTTGGCTGCTAACTGAAAGGTCAGTGGTAGTTTGAACCCACCAGCTACTCCATGGGAGAAAGATATGGCAGTCTATTTCTGTAAAGATTTACAGCCTGAGAAACCTTGTAGGGCAGTTCTACTCTGTTCTATAGAGTCACTGTAAGTTGGAATAGACTAGATGGTAATAGATTTGATTTTTTTGGTTAACCACATCTCAAATCTTCTACTACTATCACTCTGGCTAGAAGCCAACATCAGTTCCCATCTGCCTTCTCACTGGTCTCTCTGACCTGAGTTTTGCTCTCAAAACAACAGCAGTCATGGCCAACCTCCTTACAATTGTCTACAAGGCCCTACATGATCTGGTCTCCTACTAACTGACCTCA
>NW_006921701.1:8071821-8079824 GCF_000298275.1 Orycteropus afer afer | reverse complement strand
TTCCGTAGTGATACTGCCTCGGAAACCCAAGGAGGGGTCGCTATGAGTCGGGGCCGACTCGACGGCACATAACAACAACAACAACAACAGGATACATTCCTTCAGGTCTCCTACTATTTCTCTAAAAAAAATGCCTTGCCATCAAGTCAATTCAGACTCATAGCGACCCTTTAGGACAGAGCAGAATTACTCCATACAGATTCCAAGGCTGTTACATGGAAGCAGATTGCCACATCTTCCTCCCGCAGAATGGCTGGTGGGTTCAAATTGCTGATCTGTTACCAGCCAAGTGCTTTAATCACTGTGCCACCAGGGCTCCTATTATCTCCCTAGCTGCTCCTTTTCTGTCTCCTTTGTTGTAAATGAAAAGGGGTGGAAAGGTGAAAAACCTATCTTAGGCAATCTTCTGTGTTAAGCTGGGTGGGACCTATGGCAGCTGGAAGGCCAGACAACTACTTATACTTCAGGAAGCAAGACACTTGGAACTTGCTTTGTATGTGTGCTGATAGGACAATTGCAAGAGGATAGTCAACACAGGTAACTGTATTACCTTCCTCCTTCAATGGGATGAGCCCTCTACTAAAAAGGAAAACCAATTCTTAAAAGAGACGATTTTCAAATTCATTTTTTATTGCTTCAACTAACAGAAAATATAAAATTGAGTTCGACATAGAGTGATCCTAAACTGAATTCTAGGAGCTCTGGTAGCATAGTGGCTAAGACACTTGCCTGCTAACCAGACGGCTGGCGGTTCAAACCCACCAGCCACTCCTCGGAAGGAAGGTTGGGCATTCCTACTTCCGTAGTGATACTGCCTCGGAAACCCAAGGAGGGGTCGCTATGAGTCGGGCCAACTCGATGGCAAATAACAACAACAACAACAAACTGAATTCTGAAGCAGAAAACAAACATTAGTGGAAAAACTGGTAAGATCTGAAGAAAGTCTGTTATTTCATTTAAAAGCAAACAAACAAAAAAAACCTGAAGCAAACAAAACCTCCACTCAATACTAGAGTCCTTCTTCAGCATCTAGCATACCATCACCACCATCACCACCTGCCACCCAGCTGATCAGACTCATGGTGCCCCCGGGTGTGTCACAGTAGAAATGTGTTGATCTAGCACACATTCTTCGCATAAGTACTTGTTCTACTTGGAAGTTCTACACCTGTCAAGACACTCCTTTCCAGGGCTGGATACCTTTAATTACTAGAAGCTTCTTCCTTGTATTGCTTTGAGTTACATCTGTTTGAAACTTCAGTGAGTTTAGTTCTTCCTTCTAGAACTATACACATCAAGTCTAATTCCTCTTTTACTTAATTTCCACATAGTTTACATTCCGTCTCAAGTTTCTTTATGAAGCTCAATACATCCGTTTTCTTTCATCTTATACATCATGATTTTTACACTTTGTCATTCTTGCCACACAACTTTTAAAGTATTCTAGTTGTCAAAGGCCTTATTAAAATTAAAAATCAGAAATGAACACCCGTGTAGAGCTTATCAAATTCTTTTTTTACCCCCCTTTTTTTGGATACTATGTTTCTATCCTTAAAAGTGTCCTCCCTTTTTTTTAGCAACTACATATACTGTTGCTCCTTAATGAACTCCCCATCAATAATTCCTTAGTTTGTTCCATATGGATTACCACAAAAGACTTGGAAGAGAAGAGAGGCCAGCTACTAATGGATCGCTGTTATTCTGCTCTTTGGGAAACAAATACTTGAGTGCTATGTGTCTAAGACATTTGACTGCTAACCAGAAGGCTGGTGGTTCAAACCCACCAGCCACTCTTGGGAAGGAAGGTTGGACAATCTACTTCCGTAGTGATACCACCTCAGAAACCCAAAGACGGGTTGCTATGAGTTAGGTCCAACTCGACAGCAGTGCATTGCATTTGTTGTGTCAGACAAGGAGCCCTGGTGGCATAGTGGTTAAACACTCTCTAAAGGTCAGCAGTTGGAACCCACCAGTGGCTCTGTGGAAGAAAGATGAGGCAGTCTGTTTCAGTAAACATTTATAGCTTTGGAAATCCTATGTGGTAGTTCTAGTTTGTCCTATAGTGTCCCTAGGAATGGTTTTTTGTTTCTATGTGTCAGACAACTGCAATTCTGTACTTTCCTACACCTTCTGAATCTAACTAAAAAACTAATTTCAACAAAATCTATGAAAGGTTGGACTAACAGAAATAAAAAAAAGTATTTTCCAACCATTATGGAACTAACAAATCTAAAATCTTCCACAATAGCCTCCTGAAGGCAAATCATCACTGCTAATAATTCATGGACACTTACATGGTATAATTCAGGGCCTTAATATGACTATTTTTTCCTCACAGAGTAACATTAGCAAGTGTTTGTAAAGTTTGTTCAGAGCATCTCTGTGTAAGTCTTCATTCATCTGCCAGCTTTATCTGAGAGTCATAAATCTAAACTGAGAAAACCACCAAGTCACATACATACACTGTAAAGCTGCCTAGCCCCATATTCTACGAAGCCAAAGCGTCAGATGTGGTATTTCCCCATAGCTCTTCCTGGGCTGGAGTCATCCATTAGGTAAAGTCAACTCATTACTTCATTACATCTGGGCATCATCATTCCTTTTTCCGATCTTTCACCCTCAACATTCCCAAATCCTTTTGAAGTCAAGGCATAAGTCATTTTTGTTGAGTGTAAAAATCATACATAACACGTACAGGGGAATGCTCTGCTGTCCACACTATGCAAAAACTTGAATATTTAGAGCTCGCTTAATCCCTGGTGTTGCATAAAGGGCAGCCTTGATAAAAACATAAATATTTGCAAAGAAGCTCCCCATATTTGTCTCTTTAGGACGAAGGGTTCCACCCAGCAATGGGACGCTAGCAACATTCCGGCACCTCACAGAACTCCTAAGACCAAACGAAGGGACGCGGCTCGCCCGCCTGGAGACCAGCCGGGGTCCGACCTCCTCCAGGAGTGACTCCTGCGAGTCTCTTACCTCTCTTGTCCATGAGCCACATGAACGCGAAGCAGGGCAGAAAGCCGATGGGACCCCACAGCACCAACAGCGCAATATCCCAGCTGGAGAAGCCATAGGCCTGGCGCGCCGAGTTCTGGATCGGACCCCAGGTATTCCAGACCAGGCCCTGAGCGAACGCGAGTAGCGAGAAGAGCAGCAGGACCAGCCAGCGGCGCCCGTACACCCGCCCGGGGCCCGGAGCCGCAGCCGGCAGCACCGCGGCCGCTGCTGCCTCCCGACTTCTCCAGGTAGTCCCTGGCCTAGGCCCGAGTCCGGGCCCCAGCAGCGGCTGCCGCTCCTCCTCGCTGCTCCAGCTCGAGCCCATAGCGACGAGCGGCCCGCGGGGCCCCTGCCCGACGGTCCGGGTCGCCGCCGCCCAGCCCCAAGGAGGAGCGGCTGGAGGAGGTGGAGGCTGAGCCCTCTTCGGTCGCCCTCGGCCAAGCGGCCGTCAGCCTACTGCGCCTGCGCGTCCCGAGCCGGCTGGGGGCTGGGAGTCGGGTTGCTGGAGAGGAGGTTAGGGTGTCGGTTCGGAGCACGCCAGGCGCGGTTCCCCGCGACGCTGGGTGGGTGCTGGAGAGAAAACAGAGGAGAGAGGAAGAAAGGAGCCGAGGTCCTAGAGGGAGGCAGGGAGGAATTGAAAAGGCTACTAGAGCGACTGAGCCCGAGGAAAGAGAAACTCCCAGAGAGAATGCATTAGAGGAGATTGGGCAATGAACTCCCGAGTTGTCCTGGAGGAAGTGGCCCAAGTGAACATCATGTGCCTAATAAACAACTCGGCGACCTCAGGTCATTAAACCTAATGCGTGATTCTATGTTGGGTTAATTTGGATTTTTGTTGGGTTTATAACTTCAGAAATTACAGGAGTAGATAGGATAAGACTGAAGTGTGTTGAGAACCCAGGAGATCGATGCATGAAAAAAAAATTTTTTTTAATGTACAGTAAGTTCTGCCTAGTTTTATCTGTTTGTTTGTATGTATGTGTGTGTGTCTTACATACCCAATGAGATCGTAAGGTCTGTAAAGAGAGATGGAGAGAGAGCTATGGCTCCATCGATGTAGATCTATAAAAACAAACCAAAGTCACCGCCGTGGAGTCAATTCAACTCATAGCGACCCCTCCTTGGGTTTCTGAGGCAGTTTCTCTACGGAAGTAGATTGCGCGCGCGCGCGCGCGCACACACACACACACACACACACACACCATCTTTCTACCTATTTAGTCTGTCACTAAATAGGCGAGCAATAAAGATCTATTGATTAAGGCTGGAAGATTTTTGCTCAAAGGTAACCTGAATCTATCTCTTACGATTTTAATCAATGAAGAAACAAGGGGAAAGGTGGGGAGTCATTCATTTCCTGATCAAGCAGCCTGTTTATTTTAATATGCAAATTAACAGCTGCTGGCTACTGTCCTTACAAAACTTTGTCAAGAGGTTTGGCTTGTCTGGGTGGAGAAATGAAGTCATGGGGAACGCAACTAAACGACATTTTGTCTGAGAGGTTTGTATTCTTCGGCAGCCAAGGAGAACAGACAGAGTGATAAGAAAAGTGGAAGAAAGGTGTAAGCTATCACGGTATCCAGGGCTGGTAAGAACTGTTGTAGGGTAACCCAATGCAGGGACGCATTCTATTGCCCCGAGCCCCACAAAGAAGCAAACATCCCCTAAAAGAAAGGCTAATAGCCAAATATTGTTGGGTGATGAATAGCGCCAAGGAGGTAAGGAACTGACTTTCTAGGAGCAGAAACGAATCCAAGAGAACATAACAATGAAAAAAGTCTAAGGTCTGGGGAGAGGGACAAAGCGGCACAACAGAGGCCACGTGTTTGCAACTCCGGAAAGAAAACAAACTCACATGGCTCCGCCCAGCAGCCGTCACATGACTTCGCTTGGCTGGGCACTTCCGGAGGAGCCTGGTAACAGCTGGAAGTTCTTCCTGTTCGTTGATCTCTCAGACTCCAGGTTTTGTTAACCATCTGTCTGCACTAACACGCCACTCCAGTCTTGAATTCCCGCAGAGCCCACCTTTTAATAGCCATGGCAGCAGTCCCAGGCGCGACCACGGATGCGAACCCTGGAGGTGGAGCTGCAGAAGAGGACGGTAGGTGCCAGGCTGACGTCAGACTGAGTACAAACCCTATGCTAACCAAACCTCTTGATACCGCCCGTGTGACGTTTTGATTTAGCCTCTGTCCCACTTCTCCGAGGGTATTACAGTCCCTGCATTAAACTATAAAGATAATGGCTTGTTTTCTAGTCAACGTGGCTTTTATAGAATGTTGACATCAGATTTATTGTCAGGGTGCAACTCCTACTTCCCCCTGTCCCACGCCGGTCCCCTTATCCTGGGAGTGCTGTTTCGCTATAAGAAAGTTTTGGATATTGGAATGGATTAAAATTAAATTTGTGAAATTGGAGCCTGCCCTTGAAGTAAATGAAGATATCTGGGACATTTATAAACAGAAATAGCTTTAGATTGCGGTGGAACCCTGATTTAAGGAACCTGTGAAGTTTGTGGATCTTGGGCCCATGAGCCTGAGATCTCTAGTAACATTTTTTGAATGATTGCTCTGTACGTAACGCTGTTAATGGACACTCCCAGAGGATCAAGAGACTTTTGCCTTTTCCAAGGATCTCACAATTGAATAAAGGAGCCTAGAAAAGTAAAAAGAATGGCTAATATGTGGTTATGTGCGTACATAGTACACAGTAGTACACACTGGTTGAAGGCTTTCTAGAGGAGATACTCTACTGGGGAAAACATAAATGCTTCAGTGAGGACATTACTTGATATAGGTCTTAATGATTGGATGAGATAGTGACAGACTTGATGGTGATGGTGGGAGCTTGGAAAAATGTAGAGCAGAAAGGATGGATATGTTTGGAAGTCAAATGGCCAAGTTTGCCTGAAGTATAGTATAAAGTAATGAGTGGTAGATTGGGGCCAAATTGTGATGTGCTATGTTGCCAAGGAAGGAGCTCTAGTAGTGCAGTGGATAAGGCATTTGGCTGGTAACCAGAAGGTGGGCAGTTCAAACCTACAAAAGCTGCTCTGTGGAAGGAAAATGCAGCAATCTACTTCTGTAAAGATTACAGCCTTGGAAACCCAATGAGTGTTGCTGTAATTTGGAATTGACTCGATGGCCGTGGGATTTGGTTTTTATGATGCCAGGGTGAGAAAGTTGGAAGGCAGTGAGTGACCAATGAAGTGTTTTGGTGTGTTTTTTTTTTTTTTTGGAAGAGAAATTATATTGTTGTTTTCTCCCCCCTTTGCTTTATTGGCAATAGTGTATAGAGTGGATTGGAATTACCGATCCCGACCTTGGGAAAACTATTTAGAGTTTCCAGGTGTGGAGGAATGGGTGCATGAGCAAGGTGTTGACAGTGGCAAAGAGGCATAGTGGAAGGGTTTTATATATTTGGAGTTAGGACTAACCCACTGCCATCGAGTTTTTTCCAACTCATAAGTGACCCTATTGGGTTTCTAAGGCTATAAGCAGACTGCCATATATTCCTCCCATGGAGCAACTGATGGATTTGAACCACTGACCTTCTGGTTAGCAGCCAAATGTCTTATCCGCTGCACCACCACCAAGGTTTAAATTTTGGCTCTTTCACTCGCTAACTGTGGAATCTTGGGTAGTTCATTTCATCTGTTATTTTTGAGCACCCATTATTAGGAACTCTGGTATTTGAGGCATTTGACTGCTAACCAGAAGGTTGGTGGTTCAAACTCACCAGCTGTTCCATGGGCGGACTATGAGGCAATTTCTGCACTGCCTCGGAAATCCAACAGGAGTTGCTATGAGTCAGTATTGACTCAATGGCAGTGAGTCTGGTTTTGGTTTTATGTCCCAAACACAGCACTGGAGGCGTAGTGCCTAACCCATTTGACTGCTAACCTGAAGGCTGGCAGTTCAAAACCACCAGTCACTCCTCAGAAGGAAGATTGAGCGATCTCCTTCGATAGAGATACCACCTTGGAAACCAAGGAGGGGTCACTATGAGTCGGAAATGACTTGTTGCCAGTGAGTTTGGTGTTTTTTGTAAACACAGCATAACTCAAATGTTTTCCACCTAGTCTGTTTTATAGATAGTTACCAACCAGGAATGCATGATTCTTGCTATCTCAGAGTTTACAGAATAGGGAAGATAAACTATTACACATTTGTAAAAGTGGTGTGGCAGAGGCATCAGACATTTTCTAACTCCACAAGGGAGAGAGAGAATCACTATCATCATTAATAGCACAAAGCTGATTCCTATAAGGCTGAAGTCAGACATCCTCTAACCTTATTACCAATTCAAAAAGCAGCTATCCCTCCTGCGGCACTCCCTACTTCTTTGTTGGATTAGGTAATTCTTTGCAGTGGCTACACAGATCTCACAGACAATACTTATGATTATAGGGTTACTCTCTGGTAGCATAGTGCCTAAGACACTTGACTGCTAACCAGAAGGCTGGTGGTTCATACCCACCAGCCACTCCTCGGCAGGAAGGTTGGGCAATCTACTTCCGTAGTGATACTGCCTCGGCAACCCAAGGAGGGGTCGCTATGAGTCAGGTCCGACTTGATGGCACATAATAACAACAACAACAACAGGAAAGTAACAGCTTACAAATCAGGATTGGAAATAACTCAGGAGACAGTTCTTCTTCCATCAGGACAGCCTGTTCTCAGCTGTGCCTATAGGCAGGCCATTCTCTGGTCCTTGGCCTCTTGGGCATCTCAGTCTCTGCCCTGCTCATGCAAGTGTTAGAAGCTCATTAGTTCTCCCAGCAGGAGCCCAGAGGCACCCCACTCTGCCAGTAAGCCTCAGCCAAATGTGCCCAGCTCTTTCACTCTGTGGGTCAGCGAGCCTCGCTCTGCCAAGTGCCTCATGGCACCCCTCCCTGCTAGCAAGCCTTCTGATTAAAGCACTCTGCTCTCTTGGGCCGGGAAGCACACCACACTGTCTCCTGCCAGTCTCCTGGCTCTGCTGCCTCTGCTGCTCCCATTTCT
>NW_006921701.1:8070044-8071186 GCF_000298275.1 Orycteropus afer afer | reverse complement strand
GCTAGAAGGCCTATATTAAGAAATTCACTGTACTGCAACATTTAATTATAGTAGATGTGACAAATGCCATGAAAGAGGAAGCACCTTGGGTGTCTCACCTAGGTTTCAGCGCTCAGGAAACCATTCTTGGAAAAAGTGACTTCCAAGCTAGGACCTGAAGGGTAAATATTTATCACCTAAAATTACAGAGTGAAGGATGGCCATTGTAAGCAGAAGAACAAAATTAAACCTCTTATCTGACCACAAGCTCCTGCTTTTATAGCTTAGCTGCTTAGGTCCCTCAGGGAGGTAATTCTCAAACTTCATCTAAATCTCCAATTAATTGATCCTTCCATTTTCTGTCCGTCTGCACCCCTTATCCCGTTTAGAATATACGTCATGGTTCATCATTATAATCTCACCCATGAAAACAATATTCTCTTGTCCTTCCCTTCATTTAATTCTTCTGGCAAAACCCTTATTCAGGATGAACCTCACCCTCTGCTCTTTTGGCACCTGCACCTATATAACTTAACTTTGTTGGAAAAAATCCTAAACACATTTATTACACTATAAAATGAAAAGGGCCAATCTTTTGAATAATCACTCAACATGAGCCTAAGGTCCTTTAGATCCTCATTTTCTCTAGAAGCTACTTTTTAACTTTCTTCAGGGATAGTTCCTCAAACTCTCTACGTTCTTTCTTTCTTACTTCTAACTGACGACTGCAAGTAAGGTCAGTTTAGCATCTAATATGCCCACTTCTTTTCCTCCTTCATGATCAGACTCTAGTTCTAATCATCATTTCTTCCTGAGTTATTTCCCTATTTCCTATGTTGTGTCTTTCCAATCTCTGCTCCATTCAGCAGCAAAAAGTGACACTGCTGTACTTAAAATTCTTCGGTGACTTTAATTGTACGTGGAATAAAATCCAAACCTTACCATGGCCTACAGAAGTCCTTGATCTGGGCTCTGCTGACATTGCCAGTGGCAACACTCACCTCTTCCTACCTTCTTTTTACACAGCTAGCTTCTTAATTTTCAAGTTTCAAAGTATGTTACCTCCTGAAATCTTACAGACCATCTATCTTAAATAGTCATTGTGACTTTCCCCTGCCCTCCAACCTTAAAAGGAGTTCTGATAGCATACTGCCTAAGGCACT
>NW_006921701.1:8063928-8069641 GCF_000298275.1 Orycteropus afer afer | reverse complement strand
TTTTGATTAGTAGTTAAGCCATTTCACTTATCACAATCTGTAATTAGCTTATTATCTGTTTCTTCCGATAGAATTTATTTAAGTACTTGAGGGTAGAAACTATGTCTGTTTCTTTTACCACCATGTGACCAGCAAGCAGGAACACTGTTAGGCACAAAATGGCTATTTAATACATATTTGTTGAGTAAATGAATGTGGGAACCCATGCCAAGTCCAGAGGCAAGAGGAGATAGAGCATGGCATGATCCAGAAGTCAAGTAAATTGGTTTGAGGAGTAGAGAGAAAGAGGTCCTGAAGAACACCTTATGCCAAGTTAAGGAAACTGGATTTTAAGACTGGTGGGAAACTTTTGAAGGGCTTTAAGTAGGAGCAGTAACATGATCATATTTGGTTATAGAAAGGTCACTCTGATTTTAAGGTGGTGGAAAGATTGGAAGGAGAAAGACCAAAGGACAAAGTACTTAACCCCCTTTAGTCTCATGACTGTCTCTGTAAAGTACATGATCTAGAAATTAAAGGTAATATATATGTTACCTAATTTTGCCTTTGCCAGGAATTAGGCATTCAAGAGTAGTAACCATTTTTATTATTAATAGAAAGTGCTGGCCTTGGTAACAGGTCAATGTTGAAACTGAGAAAAAAGAAAATTTGGACATGTCTCTGAGGTTTCCCAGCCAGGGAAACTAGGTGTGAATTAGGAAACCGAAGAAAAGGAAGTGATCAGGAGCAATGTTGAGTTTTAATATGATTGCGTAGAGTTTAAGTATTGGAGGATGATGCAAAAGAAGGTGTCATACCTGTAGCTGCGGAAGAAGAAGTCATGAGGCTTCAAGGAATGTAGCAGGATTCACAAATACTAGCAGTAGGTTGTGGTCCCTAGGATTATTTAAACCAGTGATTTTTTTGTAATGTTTTTTTTTTCTAGTATTCACAAACTATGAAGTTCACATTTTAAAATATATAATTCATTGGTTCTTAGTAGATTCACAAGGTTGTATGTCACCACTACCTAATTCCAGAACATTGTTGTCATCTCAGACCCCTTAGTAGTCACTCTCCATTGGTTCTTCTCTATAGCCCCTGGAAACCACTAATCTACTTTCTGTCTCTGTGGATTTACCTGCTCTGGACATTTCATACAAATGGAATTATACAACTTGTGGCTTTGTGTGTATGTGTGTGTCACTTAGCATAATATTTTCTAATTTCAACCATGTCATAGCAAATATCACTACTTCATTTCTTTCTGTGGCTGAATTATATCCATTGTGTGAATATACCACATTTTGTTCACCCATTCATAAGTTCATAGCCTTTTGGCTATTATGAATAACACTATTGTGAACATTGTGTGCATGTTTCTGTATGAACATATATTTTCATTTCTCTTATACGTAAGAGCTCTGGTGGCATAGTGCCTAAGGCATTTGACTGCTAACCGGAAGGCTGGCGGTTCAAACCCACCAGTCACTACTTGGAAGGAAGGTTGGGCAGTCTACTTCTGTAGTGATAACTACCCCAGAAACCCATGGAGGGGTTGCTACGGGTCGGATCTGACTCAACGGCAGTGTGTGCATTAGGTATATAGCTAGTAGTTGAATTGCTGGGTCATATAGTAACTCTGTGTTTAACTTTTTGACAATACCAAAATATAAGCCATCTTAACAATTTCTACATACGCAATTCATTGATTATATTCTTCAAGTTGTGCAACCATTCTTACTACCCTTTTACTTACTTCCCTTTTCTAAATAATTTCACCACCATTAACATAAACTCAATGCCCTATAAATAAAAACTGCCTCTATCCCCCTCCCTACCACCCATAATAAGCACTAATAATCTTTGGTTTCTGTGTATTTTGTTATTTTATATAAGTGAGATTCAAATGCTGTTTGTCCTATTATGACTGACTTATTTCACTCACCATGATGTTTTCCTGGTTCTTCCATTTTGTGGCATGCATGGGACTTCATTTCTCTTTATGGCTGCGTAGTATTCCATTGCATGTATATACCACATTTTGTTTATCCATTCATCTGTTGGTGGACATTTCGATCGCTTCCACCCTGTCTATTGTGAAAAGCACTGCAATGAAAAATGTTTACATTTCCTGCCTTCACTTATTCTGGACTTATACCTAGGATTGGGATTGCTGGATCATATAAAGGAGCTCTGGTGGCAAAGCGCCTAAGGCATTTGACTGCTAACCAAAAGGTTGGCAGTTCAAACCCACCAGCCATTCTGTGGGAGTAAGACTGGGCAATCTACCTCCATAAAGATTTACTGCCTTGGAAACACAAAGGGGGTCACTATGAGTTGTAATCGACTCTGTGGCAGTAAGTTTGGTATTATAGTTCTTTGTTCAACTTTTGGAGTAACTACCAAACTATTTTCCATAGTGGCTATATCATGTTACATTGCTACCAGCAATGGATCAGGGTTCCAGTTCCTCTACAACCTCACCAACATCTGTTATTTTCCTTTTTTAAAAAAATAATTATGGTTATTGCTGTTCTAATAGGCATAAGGCGATGTATCATCATAGTTTAGCAGAAGATTAGTTTTAATAGTTTTACACATTGCCAAAAATAAGTTGTGAATTCTTACTTAATCAGTTATTCAGAAAACATTTTGCATCCGTTTGTGGCAAGCACTGTGCTAAGCCGAGGGGCATAAAAGCAACAGGCCTGCTTCAAGAATGTATTGTTATATTTTATTTAGAGTAGTAGCTGGGACATTATTTTAAAAACAAGCATGAAACTATTTACTGCTGTGTTAGATTGGGTTCTCTAGAGAAACACAAAAAAAAAACTCCAGCAAGATATATATATTTAGAGCGAGAGAGAGAGAGAGAGATTTATCTTAGGTAAATGGCTCACAAGCGTATAGAAGCCGACAAGTCCAAGCTGAAAAGTCCGTCTCTGGAGGAGGTGGAGCTTGCAGCCGCCTTGGTTCCCACAAGCACAGCGGAAGAGTCCAAGCCACAAAGTCCGTCTCTGGAGGAGATGGGGCTTAGAGCCGTCTTGGTTCCCGCAAGCACAGCGGAAGAGTCCAAGCCGCAAGGTCCGTCTCTGGAGGAGATGGGGCTTGCAGCCGCCTTGGTTCCCGCAAGCACAGCAGAGCCGAGAGATTCAAGCTGGCATGCAGTATATTGGTTGTTGTTTCCAATAAAAGATGAATCCGAGACCTCCAGGGCGAGGGGTGAGCCGCTCACTCAAGGAAGTCTGTAATTCGGAATGCCATTCTTCCAGATTGTCCTTGGAATATCATTGCAAGCAGGCCACACCCCTAGGGAAACTCCCCTTGGGCAGACCGGCCACTCAGAACTCAGTCATCTGATCCCATCATGGGAACAACCACCCACAACTGAGGTCCAGCCAAGTTGACATACAGCTCCAACTATCACAAGTGCTAAGAATCAACATAGATTGTGAGCATTAGATGTTACTTTTGGTTCACACAGTGGTTGAAACATTTCAGTGAAATTAAAAATTGCAGTTCTTAGAGGCTGATTCTGCCATTGAAACTGAAGTTATTATAATTTTTTCTTTTTAGCTGTGGTATTTTTAGGACCCCTGGTCAGTGGTTCAAACTCCCAAATGGGGCGGTTCTACTCAGCCTTTGCTGGGTCACTATGAGTCAGGTTTGACTTGATGGCAGTGGGTTTTGGTGCTGTCTTTAATTGTAGCCAGGCTTATGCCTTGATGAAGAGAAGAATGAATTCTTAGTAACTCTTCTTCCAGTCCTTACCAAAAAACAAAACTCACTGCCGTTAAGTTGAACCCGACTCATAGCGACCCCTCCTTGGGTTTCTGAGGCGGTATCTCTATGGAAATAGATTGCCCAACCTTGCTTCTGAGGAGTGGCTGGTGAGTTTGAACTGCCAGCCTTCTAGTTAGTAGTCACATGCCTTAGGCACTACGCTACCGGAGCTCCTTACTAAGGAGATTTGTCATTGCAGAGTCGTATACACTTAAGCTTCATTCATATAGAGCTGACGTGCCAACGTAATTGGATTTACTCCTTAAGTTGTAGACACCATATTCCCCATGTTGTTCTTATTCTCATTTTATTTATATATTTATTTACCTCTATTCACTGACCCCTGTCTGATCATCTCAGCTTACTCTCATTTTAAAAGTGGGAGGGGGAAGTGGAGGAGCCTGTGTGATTTTGAAAAGTAAAAATTTTCCATGCTAGAGCACATGTATATTTCAAAATGTAGCTAAAATACTTTCTATTCACTGGTAACTAACTCGAGACTAGAAGAACTAGATGGTGCCCGACTACCAATGCCAACCACTCGGGAAGGGATCCAAACTGGAGATCCTGGATAGAGTGGGAGGAAAAATGTAGAACAAAACTAAAAAACATAATAATGACCAGAATTACTAGTCAGGTGGAGTCTGGTGGGACCCCCAAGACTGTGGCCCTGGGATACCAACCCTTTGGGCCTGGGATAGCACTCATTCCCAAGGACTGGTCCTCATCCCAATAGTAGAAAGACTTACATGCAGAACACCCAACTCAGGATGATGTACCCACCTACTCTATGGAGATACACTCCTTGGAGCAGTGCTATGGGCACCAGAAGGGCAGCATTCACATGGATGGAAAGCTGGACAGACAGATGTGCATAGTTAAGAAGGGCACCGGGTTGGGGTGAGGGGAGGGTCACAGGGAAGGGAGAGGAGAAGAGTGGATTAGGGTTGGGGATGGTAATCAGAGAGTGAAACCAAATGTACAGGAGCAGTTGAATGTAAAACAAATTCTGCTGTGTAAATATATACCCAAAGCACAATAAGAAAAAGAAAAACAATACTGACATAACCAATGTGTTTTGAATGATGGATAATTCACCTAGAGGAGCTAAATAAAGAGTTAGACGGAAACATTTTGGTAGAAATTGTGAATATCCTTTGGAGCATTTTAAAAAGCTTTAGTGTTTGCTATACCATTTTTTATAGTATTACTTTAACTTAAAATATAGATTAACTTTTCCTTGATTTAGGCTTGGAGCTGGTATTACCCTTTATGTATGGGTCTTTTTTTGTGGCTAATGAATGGATTAAATGGAGGTAGAGAAGGCAAATTTTCTGGGTTAACTGGGCAAGGGTTACAAGTGTAACGGGTTAGGAAGATGCTAAAGGCTTATGAACCTTGGTAGTCCTCCTGCATGTAACCATCTCCTGTGCCTAGCTTGAACCTGCTTCAGTGTTCAGAACCAGAGTAAGCCCAGGCAGTGACTGGGTTGTGCCATAATAACTTCAGTACTTCAGTTTATCATTTATTCAGTGGCACCACCTTCTGGTCCTTAAAATTCCAAAGGGTTTATGACTACTCATCATTTTTCTTAAGCATTATATTACCTTTCAGGAGAATTTTCTTAGTTGTACTGGCATTTTTATGATTTATTTTTTTAAATTGTGATTTGGGTGAAAATGTACAGAGCAAATTCACTTTCCATATAGCAGCTCACATACTTTGTCTCATGACTTTGACTACAATTTACCACAATGTAACAGCTCCCCCCCCCCATTTCCTCCCCATAGTTACCTCTTCCCTGTGTCCTTCCCTCTATGCACTCCTGCCCCGTGAGCTGTCTCCCTGTGCATACACAGCCCTTCTGTTCTCCCATGATTGTTCTCTCCAAGAAGTGTATCTACCTAATGTAAATGTTCACCTCATATGCCTGTCTTTTGTTTGGCTG
>NW_006921701.1:8049413-8062938 GCF_000298275.1 Orycteropus afer afer | reverse complement strand
TTGTTCTCCCACTCTATCCAGGATCTCCTACATAGATCCCCCTCCGAGTGGTTGACAATGGTAGCAGGGCACCATCTAGTTCTTTTGGTCTCATAATTGTATAGGCTGAGGATTGCATGGTATACCAGTTGCTTGGACTAATTGTTTCCATGAATCTTTGGTTTTCTTCATTTTTCTTTGCTCCGGACAAGGAGAGACCGACCCATCGTTGCATCTAGATGGCCGCTTGCAAACTTTGAAGATCCCAGTCGCTACTCACTGGAGGAGGAGGTGGAGCAATGTTTTTGTATAGTATGTTATGCCGATTGAGCTTGATGTCCCCTGCAACCATGGTCCCAAGTCCACAGGTCCAATACTCACTCCCTCTGGATAGCTGGCTGTGGCTAAGAAGTGACTACAACCTTGTGCCTTGTCAGCTCAGCTCTACTATATACCTGGGAATTCTTACAGAACAGAGCAATACACTTGTAGCAACATTGTCTGCCAACCCTGTGCATGGTCTTGGGCACACTCCCCCTTCATAAACATACCTAATAGTTCAGCCTGTCCACCCATCTATCCACCCGTATACCCATGTTTGTTTGCCTTCACTGACAACACCGTACTGTATGTGCAAAAGCGTTCATCTTTGTTGTCTGTACCTCCCATGTACCTCTCTTTGCCTTCCTCTTCCTCAATATGTATTGGCATTTTTAAATAGTGACTTTAAAATGAAAAATTTGTCTTTGGTTCAAGTTTTACCATTTGGTCTTTGGTACTTATACAATCATTTTATTAAATAGTGCTTATATAATTCCATCAACATTTTTCTGACATGCTCTAAATGTTCATTTTTTTTTCATCCTACTATCTACCATTCCTAATACTTACCATTCCAGAGGTTTTAAGATTTCTTGTGTACATATACAATAGTTGTCATGTTGATGAAACCATGTGTATATGTATATAGGTATATGGGTATAGCAATGGTTCAGTGGTATAATTCTCACTTTCCACACAGAAGATCTGGGTTCAGTTCCTGGCAGTGCACCTCAAACCGAGCCACCCCACGTCCATCACAGAGGTGTGCGTGTTGCTATGATGCTGAACTTGATTCAGTGGAGCTTCTAGACTACGACAGATTAGCAAGGAAATACCTGATGATCTATGTCTGAAAAATCAGCCAGTGAAAACTCTGTGGGTCACAGCAGTCTGATCCCATTGTGCATGAGGGTGCCATGCATATACCTAAATGTGTGTGTATGTATACATAGGTATATATTTACCCCCAACACACACATATATTTGAAAATAAATTAGCTTTCCATGCCAGGACCCAGTTTTTATTTATGCTGGATCCCTATGATGAGTCTCTCTATTGTAAATTTTGATTTATTCTTATATTACCTTCTGCAAAAAGGACAAGGAGGCCACATGTTCTGACCTTCTCTAATCCCACAAGAGCAAGACAGAGTCACCATCAATAACCCAAGGCCTATTCCTGCGAGGTCAGACGTGCTGCCTCCCTCCAGCCCTTTCTCCAACCGTTCCTCCCAAAGCACCCACCACCTCTCTCCTGGGTTCGATAATTCGCTGCAGTGGCCACGCAGAACTCACAGATTATGGGGTATATTAGGGAAGCACCAGGCTACAATTCAAGTTCAGAAAAAAATGCTCAGTCTCTCTCCCAGCCCACCATCTCTCAGCCAAGTCTCTCACAGTCTTTCCCCCCAGCAGTGCATGTCTCTCGGTGTCTCTTGTGTCTCTTTCCCAGCAGCACGTGTCTCTTTCAGCAGCATGTCGTCCTCAACCATTAGTCAGAGTTTTGCCTCTAGCAGGCCTCCTTTTGAGCCTGGCAGAGTGGCCAAACTAGCCAATCATAGCATCAGAACTCTAAGCACCTGAGAGTGGGAACCTCCCAGAACATTGTTTTGTGCCACTCCCAACAGAAATACTCTAGGTGGACAACTTTAGCAATCAGGAGCTCCTCAGTTGCTCATAGCAAATCCCACCTTGGAGTTTATGAAGACTTATGGGTAGAAAACCCACACTAAGTAATTTACTACACTGCACCTTCTGAAAGACTTTTAATAAGTCTGAGTTTTCCATTAAAATTATATCTGACATGAGAGACACTAATTAACTTTAAATCAGAAGCTTTGTTATAAAGTAACAGAACACCAAACCCACTGCCCTGGAGTTGATTCTGCCTCATAGTGGCCCTATAGGACAGAGTGGAACTGCCCCATAGGGTTTCCAAGGCTTTGGGTTCGAATCACCAGTCTTTCCATTTGCAGCCTAGTGCTTTAACCGCTGAGCCACCAAGGGTCCTTATATTCATCAGTACTAGGAGAGGATTCTGGAAACTTAGTATATCTTCCTATTCTCAACTTAAATTCTAAATCTCAGATACAAATTCAGGCCAGATATTAATGGACTGAAACAGATTGCCACCAACAAATTCAGAGAATTAGTTTTCAAAGTATCTTGTACTTTGCGTTGATTGAAAAAAAAAAAATTTGAGAAAAAAGGGAATTTGCTTTCTGATGGTGTTTCACTGTCTCTAAAGAATTAGTTATAACTAAGGCCTGTAATAAAGTGACTGAATAATATTTTATATTTGGGGGAGAAAAGCACACTGTATAACACCTAGATCACTAATCTGTTTTTTTTTTTTTTAGCAGTTTCTAAGTCATCTAGTCAAAAATTGCTGCTTGATGCAAGTTTAGGCCTAAATACACTTATCCTGTAAAGCCTGTCAAGTTTGTTTCAGAATTTTTATAGCTCTTTGCAGATATCACTGGCAAGGAATGACTGGGTGCCTCCCTAAGCCATTTAATTAATGCAGTGTAACATTTTGCTCTTTAAAGGAAATTATAATACTTAAATTTGTTAATTTAATGGCCCAATTCATTGTTGATTAAACTATCAGAAACCAAATTAGTTTTATCTCACAGCAAGTTGATTGTTTCACTGATGGACCTAAAATTCTGTAAATATGCTAATTTCTTTTTATGGGGAGCATCCTATTATTGCTCTGTTCTGCACACATTTTATAGTCCTTTCATTCATTTAGGGAATGTTTGACCAGTTAACATATGCCAATCACTGGACCAGGTACTTTCTCAGCAAATTTTTATTTTTAAGGTCTTCTGTTAAATAATCTCTGGAATGTCTGTGATTTTTAGATCAGATCATTAAATAAGTTTTATTTATTTATGTTTTAGTTTAACATATTAGAGAAAAATATTTTATACTTCTTTAAATCTATTCCATCAAAACAATACCCATGTGTTACTACTAATGCCTATGTGCATATTTGTAGCAGGGTGCTAGATACGTTTTACCCAAAGGTGAGAATCATTTTGAGAACATTCAAAATCATTAGAGCTGTTGGCTCTGATTTAAGATAAGCAGGATTAATAAATCCCCACCCCAAAGGGACTGGTGCTTCATTTTATATCTGCCCTTTAAAATTCTAAAAGCAAGGTATTCAAAGCTTGAGTGTTTTACAACCCTACAGTTGAAAGAATGCTGTGGTGGGTCAGAGAAGCCATCATTTATCCAACCTAAGCCAAAAAGCACTTTATAGGGAGAAGATCATTGTCCTTGGAAAGAACATTCTCATAAGGTGAGGTGTTATATCAGTTATGAACTGATAAAGGAGTCTCTACTATAAGGGTTTTTTGTGTATGTGTGTAAAAGAATTCAGGAAGTAGAAGTTTGCTGGCATTGTTTGAGTAGCTTGAAGATGAACATTTCTGCATTCTCTTGGCTGAGGTATCTGATTTCCTGGGCCTCTTTCTCTTCTGCATCCAAGATGAGTAACTATTATGCTCTAACCATTATTCTGCTTTCTAGGAAGCAGGTAGAATTTGAGGATAACTCAAGTCAACTCAGTACCTTCTGTTGGTAAAGGACGCTGAGAAATGGAATTTTTCAGCTATGCCCAAAACATTTCCTTCTTCCCAGCAACACACATGGATTTTTTATTGTTGAGTCAGTGTAAAGCTTTTCTGAACCTATCAATCTTTACAGGTTATATGAACTCTTCTGTGAGTTTTCAGTCCTAGTTTAAGTACTATGATTTTAATTCCTTAGAAACAGAATTGTGCAGTAGAAAGAGCACTGGACTTGCAATCAGGGCACTTGATGTCTAGTTCATCACTGGTATGTTGACTTCTGACATCTGACTCTCCATTTCTTCCTTTGGATAAAAACCAAAAACCAAACTCACTGCCATCGAGTCAATTCTGACTCATAGTGACCCCCTTCAGGTTTCTGATGCATAAATCTTTATGGAAGTAGATTGCCTAGTCTTCCTTAAGTGGGTTAGCAGTTAAATGCCTTAAGCCCTGTGCCACCAGAGCACCTTTTCCTTTCGAAAATGGGAATAAAATACTTTCTCTGCACATTTCCAAGTTTCTGATCTTATCAGATGAGTTCTTTTATTTTAATGCATAAACAGTAAACCATTATACAGGTAAATATATGGTATTGCAATGATGACGATTTTCAAAACCAAAGTCTTCACATCAAGAGCTAGCTGTTGTCACTGATGCCACTCCCCCGCTGCCGCCCCCCCCCCCCCAGTTTATGACAAGTCACTGAGTCCGGAAACCCTTGTCTTCTTTGCAGCTGCTCTGCTTCCCACTCCACATCTCTTTGGATCTTTGGATATAATGGTCTTTAATATTATTTTCTTTTAATTTCTTTATATCTGCCATCTCTGCCTCCCTCACTGCCCCCTCTGTGGTTCAGGGCTGCATTATAACATTCTTTGCTTGGGTATCACAATAGTTTTCTTAGTCAATTCCAATCCCTACCTGCCCTTCCATCCCACATCTATGCACATGTCTATACAGCCCTCATATTTATTTTAATGGATATACTATGCCATGGAATTACTGCATCATAATTTAGTAAATATTTTTCTGCTTGGGGCATTGGCTGTTTATATTTTTAGGTGTTATAATATGTTAGTAGACATTTTATGTGTATGTGTATATAAATATTTTGTGTGTATGTCTGTGTATGTGGGTGTGTATATATATATATATATATATATATAAATATATATATATAAATATATATACAGCCACTCCTTGGAAGGAAGATGGGGCAGTCTATTTCCGTAGTGATACTGCCTCGGAAACCCAAGGAAGGGTCACTATGAGTCGGGTCCGACTCGACAGTACATAACAACAACAACAACAACAAAAATATATATATATAACATGTGTATGTATGTAACTTATGAGTAATTGTTTTGTTAAAACATATTCCTATAACAAGAGTTACTAGGATAATGGGATAATAGGTTGTGTTAGACTGGGTTCTCTAGAGAAGTAAAACCAGTAAAGCTTATATATACATATAGAGAAAGAGAAATTTATCTTAGGAAAATGGCTCACACACTTATGGAAGCTGTTAAGTCCAAACTTTTGTAGCAAACGTCAAGCTGGGGGCTTTTCCTGACTCACGCAGCTGCAGGGGCTGAGGAACTCAAGGTTGGCAGGCAGTATACTGGCTGTTGACTCCAACGAATGACGAATCCAAGATCTCCAGGCCGAATGGTGGATTGTTCGTTCACGGACCGTTGTAGGCCGCACAACAGGATCCCGATCCAGAGAAGAGTGTCTCTTTTTCCAGGATGTCCATAAATATACTAGATGCAGGCCACACCCCTAGGGAAACTCCATTTCAACAGATTGGCTCCTCAAAACATATTCATCTGATCCCATCATGAGAATAACCATACCACACTGCTTAAACCACACAGAATTGTGGTCCAGCCAAATTGACACACAACTCCAACTATCATGGGTGGTCTTTGAGACTTCTGCTTTATTTTCCTAGTTATTCCCCAAAAGGAAGGTTCCAATTTCTATGCCACCAACAAGCAAGTATATCATAAATATAGCATAGTTTTCATAGCTTAAAAAAACATTTTTCTTGGTTATTTTGCACTCAGAATGTACTTAAAAGTAAAATTACAGCATAAAAATGCACTGTAGGGCTTAAAAAAAAAAAGGCTAAGCATGAGGCTGCTTTGAAATGTGGAAATAGAACATTTCAATGTGGATTGAATTGTGTCTCCCAAAAATATGTGTTGGAATCCTAACCCTTGTACCTGTGGATGTGATCCTCTTGGGTAATAGGGTTTTCTTTGTTATGTTATTGGAGTCATTATCCATATAGGGTGTGTTTTAAACTAATTACTTCTGAATTATAAAAAGAGCACTTTATGTTTTTTCATTTGAGTTGTTTTTTTTTTAAATATATTTTTATTTTTGCAGTGTTTCTACCTTGCCCCTCCCACCCCGGTAACGAACAAAGAAAGTTTCCTTCCATATATAAACCTTTCCTTCACTTTTTACAATAATGAACTAATACAATATTTGTCCTTCTGTGACTGATTTCACTCAGCATAATGTCCTCCAAGGTCATCCACGTTATGCAGTGTTTTGCAGATTGTACATTATTCTTTAGTGTTGCAAAGTATCCCGTTGTGTGTATGTACCATGGTTAGCTTATCCATTCTTCTGTTGACGGGCACCCAGGTTGTTTCCATCTTTTTGCTATTGTAAATAGTGCTGCAATGAACATGGGTGTGCATGTATCTGTTCCTGTCCTGGCTCTCACTTCTTTAGGATATATACCTAGTAATGGGATTGTGGGATCAAATGGTATTTCTAATTCCAACTTTTTAAGGAATCACCATACTGCTTTCCACAGTGGTATCATTTGACAGTCCCACCAGCAGTGTATGAGAGTCCCAATCTCTCCATGTTCTCATCAGCATTTGTTCTTTTCTGTCTTGTTGAACTTTGCTGTTAGTGCTGGGGCAAGATAGTATCTCATTGTTGATTTGATTTGCATCTCTCTAATGGCTAACGATCTTGAACATTTCTTCATGTGTTTGTTGGCCGCCTGAATATCCTCTTTGGTGAAGTTCATACCTTCTGACCATTTTTGAAGTGGATTTTTTGTCTTTTTGTTGTTGAGGTATTGGAGTTTCCTATAAATTTTAGAGATAAGTCCCTTGTCAGATATGTTGTTGCCAAATATTTTCTCCCAGTCTGTAGGTTCTCTATTGACTCTTTTGATGAAGTCTTTTTAAGCATATAAAAATTTACTTTTTAGAAGGTCCCGTTCATCTAGTTTATCTTCTGCTGTTTGTGCATTTTGGATTATGCTTGACAGTCTATTTATGCCATAAATGAGGGCCCCTAAACTTGCCCCTATTTTTTCCTTGAGGAACTTTATAGTTTTAGCTTTTACATTTAAGTCTTTGATCCATCTGGAGTTAGTTTTTGTGTACGATGTGAGGTACAGATCTTGTTTCATTTTTCTGCAGATGGATATCCAGTTTTGCCAGCACCATTTGTTAAAGAGACCATCTCTTCCCCATATAATAGATTTCAGCCCTTTGTCAAAAGTCAGCTGACCATAGGTCGATGGATCTATTTCTGGGTTCTCAATTCTATTCCATTGTTCTACATGTCTGTCATTGTACCAATTCCAGGCTGTTTTGTTTTTGATATTCATTAGATATATTTTTTATTTTTTCAGTGTTTCCTCCCCTCCCCTTAATACTAGATGGTTTGACTACTGTGGCTGTATAGTAGATTTTGAGATCTGGAAGTGTGAGACCACCTACTTTGTTGTTCTTCAGTAGTGCTTTGTTATCTGAGGTCTCTTTCCTTTCCATATAAAATTAGTGATTGGTTTTCCATACACTTAATGTTGGTGGGATCTGGATTGGGATTGCATTGAATGTATAAATTGCTTTGGATAGCACTGACATTTTCACAGTGTTCAATCTTCCTATCCACGAGCGTGGTATGTTCTTCTGTTTATGTAGATCTCTTGTGGTTTTTTGAAGTAGTCTTTTATAGTTTTCTTTGTACATTCTTTAGTGTCCCTAGTGAGATTTATTCCCAAGTATTTTTATTTTTTGGTAGCTATTGGAAATGGTATTGATTTCCTTATTTCCTTTTCAGCAGTCTTTTTGCTGCTTTAGAGGAATCCAACTGATATTTGGATGTTGATCTTGTATCCTGCCACTATGCTAAATCTCTCAATTAGTTCCAGTAGTTTTTTTTTTTTCCCCCCTGAATCTCTTGGGTTTTCTATGTATAGGATCATATCATCAGCAAAGTAGCATAGTTTTACTTCTTCCTTCCCAATTTGGATGCCTTTGATTTCCCTTTCTTGCCTTATGGCCCTGGCTAGGACTTCCAATACAATGTTTAATTAGAAGTGGTAATAGAGGACATCTTTGTCTTGTTCCTGTTGGCAAGGGGAATGGTTTCAGTCTCTCTCCATTGAGAATAATGTTGGCTGTTGGTTTTGCATAAATGCCCTTTATTATGTTGAGGAATTTCCCTTCTATTTATTTTTCTGAGAGTTTTTTTTTATCAGGAAAGAGTGTTCAATTTTATCACATGCCTTTTCTGCATTGATTGATATGATCATGTGGTTTTTTTCCTTTGTTTTATTTATGTGATGGATGACATTGATTGTTTTTCTAATGTTGAGCCATCCTTGCATACATGGTATGAACCCCACTTGATCATAATGTACTAATTTTTTAATATGTTGTTAGAGTCTCTTGGCAAGGATTTTATTGAAGATTTTTGCATCTATATTCATGAGGGATATCGGTCTATAGTTTTCCTTTTGAGTGATGTCTTTGCCTGGTTTTGGTATCAAGGTTATGCTTGCTTCGTAAAATGAATTTGGGAGGATTCCATCCTTTTCTATGTTCTGGAATAGTTTGAGTAGAATTAGTGTCAGTTCTTCTCTGAACGTTCTGTGAAATTCTCCAGTGAAACTGTCTGGGCCAGAACTTTTTTTTGTTGGTAATTTTTTGATGACCTGTTCAATTTCTTCTTTTGTTATGGGTCTGTTCCATTTTTCCAACCTCAGTCTTTGTTGTTGTTGTTGTTGTTGTTGTTATGTGCCGTCGAGTCAGCCCTGACTCATAGCGACCCCTCCTTGGGTTTCCGAGGCAGTATCACTACGGAAGTAGGATTGCCCAACCTTTAGTTTACGTAAGTAGTATGTTTCTAGAAATCTGTCCATTTCCTTTGAATTTTCAAATTTGTTGGAGTATAGGTCTTCATAGTATCCTGATACTGTCCTTTTAATTTCTGTTGGTTCTGTTGTGATGTCGTCCAATTTGTTTCTTATTTGTGTTATTTGTATTCTCTTTCTCTTTATCTTTGTTGTATTTGCCAGTGGTTTGTCAGTTTTATTAATCTATTCAAAGAACCAACTTCTAGTCTTATTGATTTATTTCTATTGTCTTTCTATTTTCTGTTTTATTTATTTCTGCTCAAATCTCTATTATTTCTTTTCTTCTAGTGACTGTAGGGTTTTTTTTGTTGTTGTTGTTTGTTTTTTGTTTTTTCTCTTTTTCTAATTGTTGGAGATGTTGGGTTAAGGTGGTGATTTTGGCTCTTTCTTCTTTTTTGATGTTTGCATTTGTCCATCTACTTATAAAATACATTCATTCCATCCCAACATTTTAAAAATCTTAAGCTATTACCCTACTGAAAGTACCATGGACTGCTAAAAGAACTAACAGATCTGTCCTGGAGAAAGTGCACCCAAAATGCTCCTTGGAAGCGAGAATGGCCAGACCTCATCTCACCTATTTTGGTCATGTTGTCAGAAGGGACCATTCCTTGGAAAAGGATGTCATGCTTGATAGGGTGGAGAGTCGATGAAAGACGGGGAGACCTTCAACGAGATGGATTGACACAGTGGCTGTGATGATGGGCTCAAGTATAGCAGAGATCGTGGAGCTGGCACGGGATGCAGTGTTTCGTTCTGCTTTGCATGGGGTCGCTATGAGTCGGAAATGACTCGATGGCACCTAACAACAACAATAACATTACCTATTGGCCATCAAGTCGTTTGCAACTCATAGCAACCATATAGGTCAGAGTAGAAATGCCTCCATAGGGTTTCCAAGGCTGTAATCTTACAGAAGCAGACTGCCACATCATTCTTCCAGGGAGCAGCTAATGGGTTCAAGCAGCAGATCTTTTGGTTAGCACCTGAATGCTTAACCACTGCAAACCAAGAGCTCCTCCAAGCTGCTGTTACTGTTCACTTGAGGACTAAAGTGCACCTGACCCAACCCATATATGTTCAGTCACCTCATATGTGGAAGAAAGCTGCACAATCAATAAGAAAGACTGAAAAAGAGGTGATGTCTTTCAGTTGTGTTGGCAAAGAAGACTGAAAATACCATGGACTGCCAGAAGAATGAACAAATCTGTCCTGAAAGATGTGCAGCTGGGATACTCCTTAAAAGTGAGAATGGCGAGACTTTGTCTCACCTACTTTGGTCATGTTGTCAGAAGGGGCCATTCTGTGGAGAAGGATATCATGCTTGGTAAAGTAGAGAGTCAGCAAAAAAGGAGAAAACCCTCCATGAGATGAACTGACATCGTGGCTGTAGTGATGGGCTCAAGCATAGGAAGGATTACGAGGATGGCACAGGACCTGGCAGTGTTTTGTTTTGTTGTATGTAGGGTTGTTAGGAGTCAGAGCTGACCTGATGACACAACACCATGCAGTCAGTTCTGATTCAGAGCAACTCATCACACAGTGGGATGAACTGCCTGGTCCTGCACCATTCTCACGATCACTGCTATGTTTGAGACCATTGTTGCAGCCATTGTGTCAAACTGTCTCATTGAGAGTCTTCCTCTTACCCACTGGCTCTCTACCAAGCATGATGTCCTTCTCCAGGGACTGGTCCCTCATGATAACATGCCCAAAGTACAGGAGACAAAGTCTTACCAGCCTCATTTCTAAGGAGCATTCTGGCTGTTCTTCCAGGACAGATTTATTCCTTTTGACAGTCCATGATATATTCAATATTCTTCATCAAAACGTCATTCAAAATCATCAGTTCTTCTCTGATCTTCCTTATTCATTCTCCAGCTTTCCCATGTGTATGAGGTGATTGAAAATACCAGGGTTTGGGTCAGGCATACCTTTTTAACACTTTAAAGAGGTCTTTTGCGGCAGATTGTGAAAAGCAACATGTCATTTGATTTTTTGACTACTGCTTCCATGAGCATTGATTGACATCCAAATAAAATGAAATTCTTGACAAAGTCAATATTTTCTCAGTTTATCATGATGATACTTGTTAGTCCAGTTGTGATGATTTTTGTTTTCTTTATGTTGAAGTGTACTCCATACTGAAGACTATGATCTTTGATCTTCATCAGTAAGTGCTTCAGGTCTTCCTTGCTTTTAGCAAACAAGGTTGTATCTTCTTCATATCAAAGATTGTTAGTGAGTCTTCTTCTGATCCTGATGCTGCTTTCTTCTTCATATAGTCCTCCATTTTCTTGAATTATTTGCTCAGCATATAAAAACCAAAAAAAAAAAAAAACCCAACCTCACTCCTGTTGAGTTGGATCCGACTCATTGGGACTCCTCTTGGGTTTCTGAGGCGGTATTACTGTGGAACTCTGGTAGCATAGTGCCTAAGGCACTTGACTGCTAACCAGAAGGCTGGCGGTTCAAACCCACCAGCCACTCCTCGGAAGGAAGGTTGGGCAATCCTACTTCCGTAGTGATAACTGCCTCAGAAACCCAAGGAGGGGTCGCTATGAGTCGGGGTCGACTCGACGGCAAAATAACAACAACAACAATTACTATGGAAGTAGATTGCCCAACCTTAAATATGGTGAAAGGATACAACCCTGATACAACCTTTCCTGATTTTAAATATGCAATATTCCTTTGTTTTGTTCTAGTTACTACCCTTGGTCTATGTACAGGTTCTACATGAGCACAATTAAGTGTTCTTGGATTCCCATTCTTCATAATTTTATTCATACTTTCTTATGATCCACACAGTTGCATACCTTTATATAGTCACTAAAACACAGAAAAGCATATTTTTGGTATTCTCTGCCTTCAGCCAGGATCTGTCTGACATCAGCAATAATATCTCTTGTTTTACATCTTCTTCTGAATTCAGCTTGAATTTCCGGCAGTTACCTGTAGATGTACTACTGCTACCGTTTTTTGTTTTTTAATTATCTTCAGAAAAATTTTACTTGCATTTGATATAAATAATATTGTTTGATAATTTCTGCATTCTCTTAGCTAACCTTTCTTTGGAATGGGTGCAAATATGGATCTCTTACTGTCATTTGGCCAGGTAGCTGTCTTCCAAATTTTTGACATAGATGATGAAGTGCTTCCCACATTGCATGTTTGTTGAAATATCTCAGTTGGTATTGTGTTAATTTTTGGAGACTTATTTTTCATTAATGGCTTCAGTGCAGCTTAGACATCTTCCTTTAATACTATCAGTTCTTGGTCATATGCTACCTCCTGAAATGGTTGAATATTGACCAATTATTTTTGGTACAGTCACTCTGTATATTCCTTACTTCTTCTTTTGGTGCTTCCTGCATTGTTTAATATTTTGCCTATAGAATCCTTCAGTATTGCAACTTGAGGCTTGAATTTTTCCTTCAGTTCTTTCAGCTTGAGAAATTTTGTTCACATTCTTCCCTTTTAGTTTTCTAACTCCAGATCTTTGCACATTTCATTTTAATGCTTTAGTTTGTTTTTTCGAGCTATCCTTTGAAATCTTCTGTTTATCTCTTTTCCCTCATCATTTCCTCCATTTGCTTTAGCTACTTCCATTCAAGAGCAAGTTTCGTAGTCTCTTCTGACATCCGTTTTGGTCTTTTCTTTCTTTCCTGTCTGTTTAATGACCTTTTGCTTTCTTCATATATAATGTCCTTGAAATCATCATATAACTCATCTGTAGTCTTCCGTCGTTAGTGTTCAGTGTGTCAGATCTTTTTTTGAGATAGTCTCTAAATTCAAGTGTTCAGGTGGGATATACCCAAAGTATTTTGGCTCTTTTGGACTCATTTTAATTTTTTTCAGCTTCAACTTGAACTTAAACTAAAAAAAAAAAAAAAACCCACCATCATCAAATGGCTTCCAACTCATGGCAATCCCTGTAGAGTTTCCAAGGTTGTAACTTTATGAAAGCAGAGTGCCTCATCTCTCTCCCACAGTGTTAGCAATTGATGGTTTGTTCCACATTTGGCCCCTGGCCTTGTTCTGACTGATGTTATTGCGCTTCTCTGTTGTCTCTTCCCACAGATATAGATGATTTGATTCCTGTGTATTTCATCTGACAACGTCCATGTGTATAGTTGCTGTTTATGTTGTTGAAAAAAATGTGCAAATAATGAGTAAGTTGTTGGTCTTGCAAAATTCTATCATGCAATCCAGCATCTATCATTTCTGTCACCAAGGCCATATTTTCCTACTGATCCTCCTCTTTTGTTTCCAGCTTTCGCTTTCCAATTACCAATAATTATCAGCGCATCTTGATTTCATGTTTGATCAATTTTAGACTGCAGAAGTTGGTAACAATCTTTAATTTATCTATGGAATTAATGGTTGGTAAGTAAATTTGAGTAATGGTGGTATACTGGTCTTCCTTATAAAACAAAACCAAACTCACTGCCACCAAGTC
>NW_006921701.1:8021817-8049115 GCF_000298275.1 Orycteropus afer afer | reverse complement strand
TAAATCTTTATAGCAGCAGACTGTCTCATCTTTCTTCCATGAGGCGACTGGTGGGTTTGAACCACCAACCTTTGGGTTAGCAGCCAAACGTCTTAACCACTACACCATCATAGCTCCTTGGTCTTCCTTATAGGCATATGGATATTATCCTATCATGGACAACATTGTACTTCAGGATAAATCTTGAAATGTTCTTTTTGATGATTAATGTGATGCGATTCCTGTTCAATTTGTCATTCCCAGCATAGTAGGTTATATGATTGTCTGAGTCAACATGGCCAATAACAGACCATTTCAGTTATTTAATTGTTACAATGTGGATCTTTATGCATTCTGTTTTAATTTTTGACAACTTCCAATTTTCCTAGATTCATACTTTGTACATTCCGTGTTCTGGTTATTCATGGATGTTTCCAGCTGTTTCTCCTTTTGAGTCATGACGCATCAGCAAGTGCATGTCTCAAAAGCTTTACTCTACTTGTGTCATTAAGGTTGACTCAACTTTGAGGAGGCAACTCTTTCCCAGTCATTCTTTTAGTGCCTTCTAACCCGAGATGACCCTCTGCACCATATCAAGACAGTGTCCACTTGCTGCTCATAAAGATTTCACTGGCCAGGTTTTTTTAGAAGTAGATTGCCAGGTCCTTCTTCCCTGTCTGTCTTAGTGTAGAAAAGTCACTGAAACCTGTCCACTGTGGGTGACCTGCTAGTATTTGAAGTACTGGTTGCATAGCTTCCAGCATCATAGCAAAATGTTAGCCACCACTTTAGGACAAACTGACACCTAAATATCCCAACTCAAAAGTCCCAAATCTCGATCTTAATAGCTAGCAAGCTACCATGTAGATGCAACAATGGGTCTCTCCTCGTCCAGAGCAAAGAAGAATGAAGAAAACCAAATTCATGGAAACAATTAGTCCTAGAGACTGGTACACCATCTGATCTGCAGCCTATACAACTATGAGACCAGAAGAACTAGATGGTGCGAGGCTACCACTGTCATCCACTTGGAAGGGGATCTATGTAGGAGATTCTGGATACAGAGGGAGAACAATGTGGAACAAAACTCAAAATCATTTGGAGGAAAAAAAAAGGGGGGGACCAGGTTTGCTGGTCTGATAGAGCCTGGTGGAACCACTGGGACTATGGCCCCTAGCTACCCTTCAGGTCTGGAATTGAACCCACACCTGTGGTTTCCAGCCAAACAACATACAGGCATGTGAGTTAAACATTTACCTCAAGTAGATTCATGCCTTGGAGAGAACAATCATGGGAGAGAGAAGGGCTGTTTATGCACAGGGAGACAGCTCAGGGGGAAGGAGTGTATGGAGGGATGGACACTGGGAAGAGGTAACTATGGGGAGAAAGTGGGAGGGGAGCTGTTGCATTGTGGTACACTGTGGTCAATGACATGAGACAAAGTATATGTGAAGTGCTGTATAGCAAGTGAATTTGCTCTGTAAATCTTCACCCAAATTGCAATTAAAAAAAAAAAAAAGTCCCAAATCTCATCACCTAATTGATCTAAATCAGGTGTGGGTGAGACTCTGGGTATGGTCTATCATGTGGTAAAATTCCTGTCTATCAGTGGACCCATGAACCTAGAAAACAAGGTCAGTTTAAAAAATCCATTGGTGGGACAAGCATGGGATTCACATTGCCATCCAAAAGGGGAGAAATTGGAAGAAGTTAAGGGTTCACTGATCCCAAGCAAGTTAGAAACCCTGCAGTGCAATTTCCCTTAGGTTTCAAGGCCTGTGTGGCTTGATACTCTGCCCTCTGGATCTATATAGGCTCCATCCTCTGAGTTTCAGAGGTTCCCTCAGCCCCTACATCTGGGCCCTCCTCTTTGGCCTCTGACTCTGTGTCCACAGCCCTGCCCTCTGAGCTGCTTTTCCTTTTTCTTGAAGGGTAGCACCTCTTTAAAGCCTAGTAGCTCTATGAGCCCATTTCCTGCCTGTAAAATCCCAGAAGCCAAGAGCTTATTTTCATTTTATCTCGTCTCTGCCCCTTTTAGCCTAGGCTGGCAGTTTCTGCTGGTACAAATTTTGCAACAACCTTGGCTGAGGGGGCCAACACCATTAGACAGGAGAGTTTTCCACAGTTCCTTCCTGGATAACCTCATCTCTGTTGATGGCTACTGCTGAAGTGGTTGATTGGATCCATGAGACACCTAATGTCTTCAACAAAAGGCTGTCCAGTCTCACTCTTGGGTCCTCTTTCTAGGGCATGCTTTCTCAACAGTGAATTTTCTAATTTTAGCATCCATTGTAATCCAGATAGGCTAAGAACCTCCCAAGTTACCAAATGCTAGTTCCTTTTTTTTTTTTTTTGCTTAACAGTTTCTTCCTTAATTTCTATCTTCATTTTAATATAAGCAACAAGGAAAGAACTACTATACTTCAACACCTTGCCTGGAAATTTCCTCAGATAAATACCAAAGTTCATTGCTTACAAATTCTGCTTTCCATCCAAAATGGAACACAATTGAATGAAATTTTTGCCATTTTATAACAAGAATCATCTTGTTTCTATTTTCCAGTAACTTATTCATCATTTCCTTCTGAGACCTCGCAAAAAGTGCCTTTAGTATTTATATTTCTACCAACATTCTGTTCGTGTAGCTACATATGTGTTCTTCGAGATGACAGGCTTTCTCTACTGTCCTCCTCACTCCCTCTGAGCTCTCACCAGAATTTAGGCTTTTTCTGTCACGTTTCTAAAAATTCTTAGAACCACCCCATTACCCAATTCTGCAACCACTTCTACATTTTTTTTTTTTTAAGTATTTGGTATAGCAGCTAGCCACTCCTCGAAGGAAGGTTGGGCAATCTACTTCTGTAGTGATACTGCCTCGGCAACCCAAGGAGGGGTCGCTGTGAGTCAGGGCCAACTCGACGGCAAACAACAACAACAACAATTAGTTTCCTAGGGTTGCCATAACGAAGTATTATAACCTGAATGGCTTAAAATAACAGAAATTTATTCTCTCAGAGTTCAGGAGTCAGAAATCAAGGAGGCATTAGCAGGGTTGGTTCCTTCTCGAGGCTGTGAAGGAGAATCTGTTCCTTGCCTCTCTCTAGCAATGCTTGGTCCTTGATGTGTAGACACATCACTCCAATCTCTACCTCTGTCTTCACGTGATCTTCCCCTCTGGGTTTGTGTGTCTTTTCCTTTTCTGTATCTTGTAAGGACATTTGTCATTGGTATGAATTAATCATACTTTTCAAATGTGAAAAAAAATCTCACGAGAGAACGTTTTATTCCTGGTCATATCTTACTTTCTTTTGCAGGGCTCTTTAGCACTTAAAGGCCATTTAGAAATGAACTTGGGGCATCTTTTACGATGAGATTTAAGAGCATGTTCTCTCTTCCTCACTTCATGTATTCTCCAGCTCTTCTACCTGCCCTTTCCCTCCAGGCATCAGAACTGGGAGCAGAGACTGTCTGAAGACAACAGATTGCTCTCAAAGGACAACTGCATAGGAGTTAGAACCTGTTAGCACTTAGGGCTTTGGAAAGGGTTCCAAGCATTTGCCCTTCTTGTCTGAGAAAGGAGCCCTAATTGACAAAATTATTTTCATTGTCTTTAAAAATGTGTTACATTTAGACCAGCACAAATTATTCAAGTTCCTCAATGAATCCTTCTCCCATCCCTTTTCCTTTTTACTAAAAATATAGAAGACATTTGGGTAGTGGGAGAATTTGAATTACGTATGATCTTTTCTTAATTTTTCAGTGTTTACAGATTAGGTAACTAAAATGGAGGCTTAGTTGATTATTCTAAACATAGGTGTGTGGGTCAGAATATGAAGCATTTTTAAGCCCCCTGGCCCCCGACAGACACAAATAAAGAACTGTCTTAAGATGTCTTTAAAGTGAAACTTACTTGCTTTTTCATTTAAGGAATACTAATCTTTACTATCTTATCCAGGATTAATATTTCATGATTCTATAAAATTTATTTAAGTTTTTATTCAGTAAGTTACAGAGTTAATTTGTACATATCCCCTATACTGTTTATAAATCCATTTGAAACCAAAGATTAATATTGATTGCCATTTTAACACATCTTTTATCTTTTTAAATCTTGAGGTAAATAATCTCCCCCTTCTAGACTGACTGCTGTATTAATTGTATCATGTGCCTTTTTGGCTTAAATATGTGATGTAACAAATAAAATTGCTGCCAACTCCAGCAATATTAGTTCTAGAGTGATTCCCATCAGCATTCCTTATATAAATTTCTATTTAGGAAATAATGTTTTCAATTTTTTGCATGTTTTAAAATTTACAGAATAGGTGGGAAAAAATTTTAGCACTAAAGCTTCATTTTTAAAAAATTTTTTTATTGTAATTTGGGTGAAAGTTTACAAAGCAAATTGGTTTTCCATTCAACAATTCATACACATTCTGTTTTGTGATGTTGACAGTCCCTACAATGTAACAGCAGTCTTCCCACTTCCTCCATTTCCTTTTGCCCTTCTTTCCTAGCCATTCCTGCCTTCTGAGCTTTGTTGTTGTTGTTGTTATGTGCTTTAACCCTAGGCAAATGCTGCCCTTTTAATAACTCTTATGGTTGATTGTTCTAAGAAGTGTGTACTTCTGGTGTTGTTGTTCGCCTCATAAGTGTGTCTGTTGTTTGGCTGAAAGTTGAACCACAGGAGTGAGCAGTCCCAGGCTTGAAGGATAACTAAGGGCCATAGTCTTGAGGGTGCTGTTAGTCACTGTCACACCAGTAAACCTAGTCTCTTTTATGATTTTGAGTTTTGTTCCACATTTTTCTCCTGTTCTATCCAGGATCTCCTAATGTGATTCCTTTTGGAGTAGTTGGCAGTAGAAGCCAGGCACTGTCTAGTTCTTCTGGTTTCAGGGTTGTGGAGGCCGAGGTTCCCATTGTCCACTATTCCTATGGACTAATAGTTTCCATTTGCCTTTGCTTTTCTTCATTCTTTGCTGTGGGTGAGGAGGGACTAATAGTTGCACCTTAGATGGCTATTGACAAGCGTTTAAGGTTCAACCGCTACTCACCAAAGTAGGATGTAGAACAGTATCTTTGTGGACTATGTTATGCCAACTAGCCTTAATGTCCTCTGCAACTATGGTCCTTAGCCCACAGGCCCAGCATCTTACTTCCTCAAGGTGTTTTGTTATGGCTAAGACATTTTCACAATTTTGCCCCATTAGCTCTGGTATATGTATGGACATTAATCCACACATACAAATACATATGTAGAAATATCATCTGCCAGACATGTATATGGTCATAAGTATAATCTGGTTCACCTACCCATTCCTGACAATCTTGCCTGTCTAACTGTGTATCCACTAATAGATTAATATTTGTAATTAATAATAATGCAGCATTGTGTGTGTAATAGTATTTACCTTTATTTTCTGTAACTCTTGTGCACCACTCCTTGTTTCCCTTTTCCTTAGTGATATTGTGCTGGTCACCCACTTTTTTTACATTGCCTTTTCCTTTATCCAAATTAATACATGTCTCTTACCTAGTGGGAGCCTAAGGCACTTGACTGCTAACCAGAAGGCTGGCAGTTCAAACCCACCAGCCATTTCTTGGAAGGAAGATGGGGCAATCTACTTCCGCAGTGATACTGCCTCAGAAACCCAGGGAGGGGTTGCTATGAGTCGGGTCCGACTTGACAGCACATAACAACAACAACAACAACTCTTACCTAGTGGCGTAGTGCCTAAGGCATTTGACTGCTAACCAGATGGCTGGTGGTTCAAACCCACCAGCCACTCCCTAGAAGGAAGGTTGGATAATCTACTTCCGTAGTGATACCGCCTCGGAAACCCAAGGAGGGGTCACTATGAGTCGGATCTGACTGGACGACAGTAAGTTTGGTTTTTTGGTTGCTTACTGTGATAGTTGAAGCTGTGTGTCAACTTGGCTGGACCACAGTTCTACGTGGTTAAAGCAATTGTAATGTGGGTTATTCCCATGATGGGATCGGATGTATATGTTTTGAGCAGCCAATTTGTTGAAAGGGAGTTTCCCTAGGGGTGTGGCCTGCCTCCAATATATTTATGAACATCCTGGGAAAAGAGACACTTTTCTGTGGTTTGGGATCCTATTGTGCTGCTTACAGCTGTCCATGAGCGAACAATCCACCATTCAACCTGGAGATCTTGGATTCGTCATTCGTTGGAGTCAACAGCTGGTATACTGCCTGCCAGCCTTGAGCTCTTCAGTCCCTGCAGCTGTGTGAGTTGGGAAAAGCCTCCAGCTTGACGTTTGATCCAAGAACCTGGGACTTGCCAGTTTCTATAAGTGTGTGAGCCATTTTCCTAAGATAAATTTCTCTTTCTCTATATGTATATATAAGCTTTACTGGTTTTACTTCTCTAGAGAACCTAGCCTAACACACTTAGTTATTAATTTTCCCTCCCTTCCGCTTTTCTCCTTTCCCTAGTAACCATTAATGTTTCTTTCCATGTGTAAGCCCTTCCTTGACTTTTTATAATAGTGGACTCATGTAATATTGGTCCTTTTGCAATTGACTTATTTCACTCACCATAATGTTCTCCAGGTTCATCTATGTTACAAGGTGTTTCATGGATTCCTCATTATTCTGTATGTCGTGCAGCATTCTATTGTCTGTATCTACCATAGTTTGGTTATCCATTCATCTATTGATGTGTCCTTAAGTTGTTTCCATCTCTTTGCTGTTACGAATAGTGCTGCATTTGTCTTTTTGTATCCTTGCTCTCACTTCTTTGGGACATATACCTAATAGTGGGGTTGTTGGATCAAATGGTATTTCTATTTCCAATTTTTTAAGGAAGCACCATACTGTTTGCCACATTGGTTGTACCATTTTATAGTCCCACCAGCCATGTATAAGAATTCCAATCTCTCCACACCCACATCAGCATTTGTTGTTTTCTGTCTTGTTGAATGTTGCTAGTATTACTGGGATGAGATGATAACTTACTATTGTTTTGATTTCCATCTCTCTAATGGCTAATGATCATGATTCATGTTTATTGGCTACCTGAATATCTTCTTTGGTGAAGTGTCTGTTCATATCCTCTATCCATTTTCTAATTAGATTTTTTTGTCTGTTTGATGTTGAGGGTTGAAGTTTTCTCTAAGTTTTAGAGATAAGTCCCATATCAGACATGTCTTTGCCAAATATTTTCCCCCAATCTGTACATTCTCTTTTTACTATTTTGGGGAGGTCTTTTGATGCACATAAGAATTTAATATTTAGAAAGTCTTAGTCATCTAGTTTGGGAGCTCTGGTAGCATAGTGCCTAAGGCACTTGACTGCTAACCAGAAGGCTGGTGGTTCAAACCCACCAGCTACTCCTTGGAAGGAAGATGGGGCAATCTACTTCCATAGTGATACTGCCTCGGAAACCCAAGGAGGGGTTGCTATGTGTTGTATCTGACTTGATGGCACATAACAACAGCAACAACAACAGTCATCTAGTTTGGTTGTGTTTGATAGTCTATTTGTGCCATGAATTTGTTGTTGTTGTTGTTGTGATGTGCCGTCGAGTCGGACCCGACTCATAGCGACCCCTCCTTGAATTTCCAAGGCAGTAGGGCCCTGCAAATTTGCCCCTATTTTTTCTTGGATGATCTTTCATCCACCTTGAGTTAATATTTGTATATGGTATGAGATAGGGATCTTGTTTCATTTTTCTGCAAATGGATATCCAGCTTTGCTAGCACCATTTGTTAAAGAGGCTTTTCTCCCACTTAATGGATTCTAGCCCTTTGTCAAAGATCAGCTTCATTTTTGACATTGAAAATTGTGAATATTTACCAAAATTTAAAATTAAACATGAGAAAAATTATTTAAGAATCTGGCCCTTTAAGGCCAAATAGTTATGTAAACAGTAAAAATGAAGTGTAAATGCAATGCAATTTCACAGAAAGACTGACCATAATAGAAACAACAATATTAGCTTTTTTTTTCCCTTCAGATTATATGTTGTTGTTGTTGTTATATGCCGTCGACTCGGCCCCAACTCATAGCGACCCCTCCTTGGGTTTCCGAGGCAGTATCACTATGGAAGTAGGATTGCCCAACCTTCCTTCCGAGGAGTGGCTGGTGGGTTTGAACCGCCAGCCTTCTGGTTAGCAGTCAAGTGCCATCTATCTTTTATTCTTATTTGTTTTTCTCCCTAGGTGAACATGTCAAACCTTTTACACCAGAGAAAGCAAAAGAAATTATAATGTCTTTGCAACAACCTGCAGTCTTCTGTAACATGGTTTTTGATTGGCCAGCACGACACTGGAACGTTAAACGCCTTTCTGAGGTCCTTCATGGAAAGCAGATACGATTCAGAATGGGAATGAAAAACACAGATACAAGTAAGACTATAATTAATCATCATAATAATGTCTCTTCAACAGCTTTCCTACTTCTCAGCAGTGGTTTCCTTGTCTTTAGAGGATCTTTTATTTCTGACTCTCTTTTTGACCACTCTACGGAGATGAAAATTTATTGAAAGTTTTAGGACAGTTTAGCCTCGGGGTTGATTTGCTTGTTTTCAAAACTAAACAGTCTATAATTTATAATACGTATTTGTTCACGTATTTGTGTATGTATATTGCTAACACTGTGCAAAAGGTTAAACACTCAACTACTAGCTGAAGGGTTGGTGGTTTGAACCTACCTGGAGGTGCTTCAGAAGAGAGGCCTGACGATTGCTTCTGAAAGGTCACAGTCTTGAAAACCCTCCAGAGCAATTCTACTGCGCACCCATGGGGTTGCCATGAGTCAGAGTCAACTCAGTGGCAACTAACAACATGAATATACTAGATACTTAATAGGTACATGTTCTGAGGCTCCTCTGGGTGGGTTCAGACTGCCAACCTCTCTATTAGCAATCAGACGCCTGACCATTTGCCCAACCCAATGATTCTAACATTTGTTAATGTGCTATTATTTATATTCCCATGTGATTGGGGGAAAAAAAATGGACTAGTAGCCCTACTTCTGACTCATATGGAATGTGCCCTTTTATTTGTGGCTCCAGATGCTATTTATAGTGCTTAGTCTTGGTTGCAATTTTATCCCTCTGCTCCCTGACCTGTATTTGCACGAAACACGAAACATAAGCAAAGCTTCTTTTTTCATTCTCTTAAGGAGTTCAGTTTTGCCTTTTCCCTCTTCTTCCCTGAAAATTTGTAACTTACATTTCATTTTTGCCATCTAGTGAGATAAAGTAGTAACTGTTAACTTTAAAATTTAGTTAATATAAAGCGAAAAAAACAGGGCTGTTCCTAATGTAATGGGCTTCAAAACCTCAAGGTTGTCTAACTTCAGAATATGTGTTTAACTTGTATTTAAATATGAGTAAGTTTACTAGTCTTAGAAATTTAGTGTTTTAAAAAAGCTTTGTGATAAAGTTGCTCTGTGATATCTATTAACGATTCAAGAGGTACTAGAAAATGACCTAACTTGCCTTCCAGCTTCTCCAGGTTTCCTTCTCTCATGGTGACCTGCAGCATATCTCGTAGAATTAAGTACCTGTTTTTTGGTGTCTAGAACCCCTTTATACTCCCATGACAAGTGTGAAACCAGTTACTGTTGAGTCAGTTCAACTGTGCTTGCAGAGGAGCCTTGCCCTCCGTTGGTTCTCATGGTTGCCACTGTTTGGAAATAGATTGCCAAGCCTTTCTTCTGTGTGGCCTTGAACTGCCAAGTTTTCAGTTAGTAGCTCAGCACTTAACTGTTTGCACCACCCAGAGACTGACTCCTCATGATAGGTATATTAGGATTAATGTACTGAAACTCTTCAGCGTCTCATACTTATCACAGACTGAAATGTATACTATTTTAACATTAAATGCTAGATCAACAATAACAAAAAAAATCAGCTCATGCTTTTACCTTTTTTAATTTTAATCAAATAAATATGCCACTCATTGTAGAATCTGTTAGACACTAACTTGGAGAGAAACAGGAATTGTAATTTTTTCACATTCTGATTAGACTCTAAATACAATACTACTACTAATAGTTCTTTCTCTCTCTCACTGCCGTCAAGTTGGATCTGAGTGATAGTGACCCTTCCTTAGGTTTCTGAGGCAGTATCACTACGAAAGTAGATTGCCCAACCTTCCTTCTGAGGAGTGGCTGGGGGGTTTGAACCACCAGCCTTCTGGTTAGCAGTCAAGTGCCTTAGGCACTATGCTACCAGAGATTTATTAATAAGTATTGTGTCGGGCAGTGTTCTGAGCACTTTACATGTATTTACTCTCTTAATCTTCTTGAAACCTTCTTCTTCTTAGGTGCCGTTGAGTCGGTTTTAACTCACAGTAACCTTATATGACAGAACTGCCCCATAAGGTTATCTAGGCTGTGATCTTTACAGGAGCAGATCACCAGATCTTTCTCCCATGGACCCACAAGGTGGGTTTGAACTCCAACCTTTAGGTTACCCAACTGCTTAACCACTGAACCACCAAAGGTCCTTTCAAAACCTTCTTATGACGGTACTATTAAGATTCCATTTTATAGCTAAGCCCTAGTAATTTAATATTTTCAAATTAATACTTAAGGTTTAAAGAAAAAGAAAGTAAAATTAATCTCTACAGTTGTGAGAAACACCTCTTGAGTACAGATGATCATTTATTCCTTTTTTAATTGAAATAAAATTCATAAATATAAAATGTATTGTGTTAGCCATTTTGAAGTGTAAAACTCAGTGGTTTTTAATATAGTCACAATATTGTGCAACCATTGCCACTATCTAGTTCCAGAACATTTTCAACACCCCCAAAAAAAGTGCCATATCTCTGAAGCAGTCTTTCTTCATTCCCCCATCCTCCCTCTTCCTAACAACTTCTTCAGTGGATGTGCCTATTCTGGGGATCTTATATAAATGACATTGTACAATATGTAGCATTTTACGCCTGGCTTCTTTCACTTAGTATAGTGTTTTCAACAACAAAAAAAATGTTTTCAAGGTTCATCAATGTGGTAGCATGTAGCACTACATCCTTTTTCTGGCTGTGTCGTTTTCACTGTATGGACATACCACATTTTGTCTATGCATTCATCAGTTGATGGTCATTTGGGTTACTTACACTTTTTAGCAATTATGAATAATGCTGCTATGAACATTTGTGTGTAAGTTTTTTGTGAATGTTTGTTTTCAGTTCTCTTGGATATATACCTAGAAGTAGAGTTGCTAGGTCATAGGACAACTCTGTTTAATCTTTTGAGGAGCTGCCGAACTGTTTCCCAAAGCAGCTGCATTATTTTCCATTCCTACTAGCAGTATATGAAGGTTTCAATTTCCCCATATACTCCCTAACACTTTTATTTTCTGTTTTTAAAATTATAGCCATCCTAGTAGGTGTGACCACTGTCCATCAGTTTGTTGTACTGTGGTGGCTTGTGTGTTGCTATGATGCTGGAACCTATGCCACTGGTATTTCATATATTAGCAGGGTCACCCAGGGACAGGTTTCAGTGGAGCTTCCAGACTAAGACTAGGAAGAAGGGCCTGGTGATTTATGATTTACATCAGAAAATTAGCGAGAATCCTATGGATCAGAACAGAATATTGTCCAACTGAACTCAGACATGCCGATGCTTGTGAAGCATAGGACAAGGCAACATTTCATTCTATTATACATCGTGTCACAGGATACGGAGCTGACTGGGGGGAAGCTAGAGCTCGGGTAGCACAGTGCCTAAGGCATCTGATGACTAACTAGAAGATTGGTGGTTCAAACCCACCAGCCACTCCTCGGAAGGAAGGTTGAGCGATCTCCTTCTGTAGTGATACCACCTTGGAAACCCAAGGAGGGGTCACTATGAGTTGGAACCCACTCCACAGCAGTGAGTGAGAGTTTGAATGAATAATGAAAGGAGCTCTGGTGGCACAGTGGTTAAGGCATTCACCTGCTAACCAAAAAGTCAGTGATTCAAACCCACCTGCTGTTTCATGGGAGAAAGATGATGCAATCTGCTTCCGTAAAGATTACAGCCTTGGAAACCCTGTGGGGCAATTCTACTCTGTCCTGTAGGGTTGCTATGAGTCAGAATTGATTTGATGTCAGTGGGTTTGGTTTGGTTTGAAATGACTAATGATGTGGATCATCTTTTCATGTACTTATTGGCCATTTGTATATCTTTGGAGAAATATCTTTTCAAATCCTTTATCCTTTTTTAAAACTGAGCTGTCTTTTTGTTGTTGCATTTTTAAAATTATTTTTCTGTATTCTAGATACTAGACCCTTATTAAATATATAAGTTCCAAATATTTTCTCCCATATGGGGGTTGTCTTGATAATTTGTTCATTTAAAGGTTATTTTCTTGAATAAAAACTCAGTATCCTCCCAAACAGTATAAACACAAAAAACACAACCATTGCCGTGGAGTTGAATCTGACTCATAGTGACCCCTCCTTGGGTTTCCAAGGCAGTATCACTATGGAAGTTGATTGACCAACCTTCCTTCTGAGGCCCCAAACAGTATAGGTTAGTGGTAAAAGAGCTGATTCTAGAATCAAATTCTGGCTTACTGTGAGACCTTAGAAGGATAAGGCATTTGGCCACTAACCAACAGGTTGGCAGTTTAAACCTATCAGCTACCCCATGGGAGAAAGATAAGGCAGTCTGCTTCCATAAAGACTTATAGCCTTGGAAACCCTATGGTACAGTTCTAGTCTATCTTAGGGGGTCACTATGAGTCAGAACTGACTCAATGGCAGTGGGTTTGGTTTTTTGGTGAGACCTGGGGGGCATTACTTTTCTGTATCTTAGAAATGTTTTCAAGATTAAATACATTCACATACAGTACTGCGTTGTCAATGATGGCAAACATTGATACAAGGGTGGATAGATGAGTGTACAGGCTGAACAATTAGATATGGCTATGCAGGGAGTAGTGTGCCCGTGACCATGTATAGAGTTGACAGTGTGTCTACAAGTGTATTGGTATGTTCTGTAAGAATTCCCAGGTATATAGTAGAGCTGACAAGGGACAAGGTTGTACTCACTTCTTGGCCATAGCCAGCTACCCAGAGGGAGTGAGTAGTTGGACCTGTGGGCTCAGGACCATGGTCACAGGGGACATCAAGCTCAATTGGTATAACGTACTACACAAAAACATTGTCCCATTTCCTACTTTGGCAAGTAGTGAGTAGGATCTTAAAAGCTTATAAGTGGCCCTCTAGATGCAACAATGGGTCTCTCCTCGTCCAGAACAAAAAAGAATGAAGAAAACCAAAGACACATGGAAACAATTAGTCCAAGGTACTAGTACACCATGCAATCTTCAGCCTATACAACTATGAGACCAGAAGAACTAGATGGTGTCAACCACTAGGAGGGGAATCTATGTAGGAGATCCTGGATAGAATATGAGAGAACAATGTGGAACAAAACACAGAATCATTTAAAAAAAAAAGGGGGGGGCGGGGACCAGGTTTGCTAGTCTGACAGAGCCTGGTGAAACCCCTGAAACTATGGCCCCTAGCTGCCCTTCAGGTCTGGAACTGAACCTACTCCTGTGACTTCCAGCTAAACAAAAGACAGGCATATCAGCTGCACATTTTCTTTAGGTAGATATGCTCCTTGGGAGAATAGAAAGGCTGTGTATGTACAGGGAGACAGCCCAGGGGGCAGGAGTGCATGGGAGGGAAGGACACAGGGAAGAGGTAACTATGGGGAGAAAGTGGGAGGAGAGCTCTTGGATTGTTGATAATTGCAGTCAATGTCAGTAGACAAAGTGTATGTGAACTGCTGTATAGGGGATGAATTTGCTTTGTAAACTTACACCCAAATCACAGTACAAAATTAAAAAAAGAAAAGATTAAATGCATTCATATGTACAGAACATTTAAAACTGTACCCCCTAGCACTTACTAAGCGCTTGGGAAATATTACTAAAAGACAGAAATAATTTTAAAAAAATAAAATATGACTTCCTCATCATAGAGATAATTGAAAATATAAAAAGGTCCAAAGAAAATATGGAAAGATCCAAAATAATTAAAAATACTTGGTCCTGCTACCCAGAGAAAACACCAGTTACACTTTGATGCCTTTTTGCATTTTAAAGATAAAAGTGTTAATTTTCACAGCCTGCTTTTTTTAAAATACATTTTATTGAAATATAATTTATGTACAGTGAAATACACAAAACTAAAGTGACATATGTCAGTGCTTTTGTGTGTGTGTATGTGCAGTGTTCCCTCCCCCCCCTCCCACCCCTGGTAACTAACAAAGAAAGTTTCCTTCCATATATAAACCTTTGCTTGATTTTTTACAATAATACACCATGTTTGTACTTCTGTGACTGACTTATTTCACTCATAATGTCCTTCCAAGTTCATCCACATTATACAGTGTTTTGCCGATTCTACATTATTATTTAGTGTTGCATAGTATTCCATTGTGTGTACGTACCATAGTTTGGTTATCCATTCTTTTGTTGATGGGCACGTAGGTTGTTTCTTTTTGCTGTTGTAAATAGTGCTGCAATGAACATGGGTCTGCATATATCTGTTATTGTCCTGGCTCTCACTTCTTTATATACCTGGTAATGGGATTGCTGGGTCAAATAGTATTTCTAATTCCAGCTTTTTAAGGAATCGCCATACTGCTTTCCACAGTGGTTGTATCATTTTACAATCCCCCCAAGCAATGTATGAGAGTCTCAGTCTCTTCACATCCTCACCAGCATTTGTTATTTTCTGTCTTGTTAAACCTTACCATTAGTGCTGGGGTGAGATGGTATCTCACTAATGTTTTGATTTGTATCTATCTGATGGCTAATGATCATGAGCATCTCTTCATGTATTTGCTGGCTACCTGGATATACTCTTTAGTGAAGTGTCTATTCACGTCTTCTGCCCATTTTTCAATTGGATTGTTAATCTTTTTGTTGTTGAGGTGTTAGAGTTTTGTATAAATTTTAGAGATAAGTTCCTTTCCTTATCAGATATGTTGTTGCAGAATATTTTTTTTCCAATCTGTAGGTTCTTTTTTTACTCTTTTGGCAGTGTAATTATTGGCAAGTATGAATTTGGTCTGTCATGTTATGTGCTGTTTTGTGGTGTTGCTGGTTTCTTGGTTGTATATCATTTTTTGTGCTGAGCTTGTTTTGTTTATGAATTGTATTATCACTTCCTTCGTTGTCATTGTTTTAGTGTTTGCTAAATATTTGTACTGGTCCTCTGTTTATTTTGATGTTAAGGTTTACCATTTTTCTTTGAGGTTACTTTGTGATTTATCATTTTCTTACCAAGTTTAGAACAGTCCGTTTTATCTTGCAGTTGGCTTGACTTCCCTACCATTTAGAAGTTCTGTAACTACACAGCTTTTTTCCCTCTTTTTGATTTGTAGTTGTCTTCATTTGTCAATTGATGTCTCTGGTTACCTGTTCACAATCTTGTAGGCTTATTTACTTTGGATACTTCCATAACTGGGTTCCATAACTTCCATTCTGGGTTATGTCACCACATGTGTTGATGGTCAGTTGTTGTTTGCTATTGTTGGTTCTCTGTCCAAAGGACTCCCTTTAGCATCTCTTATAAGGTTGGTCTGGTTTTAACAAATGCCCTTAATTTCTGCTTATCTGGAAATGTCCTAATTTCATCATCATATTTGAGGGAGAATTTTGCTAGGTATATAATTAATGGTTGGAAATTTTTTTATTTCAGGGTTTTATGTATACCATTCCATTGTCTTCTCACCTGCATGATTTCTGCTGAGAAATCTGAGCTTATTCTTATTGGTTGCCCCTTGTAGGTAACTTTTTGTTTTTCCCGTGCTGCTCTCAGGATTGTTTCTTTGTCTTTGGTTTTGGTGAGTTTGATGATGATATGTCTTGGTGATTTTATTTTGGGGTCTATCCTGTTTGGGGTTCGTTGAACTTCCTGAATGGATATATTCTTATCTTTCATCATACCAGGAAAATTCTCTTCCAACAAATCTTTGACAATATTCTCACTGGTTTCTTTTCTCTTCCTGTTCTGAAATTCCAATTACATGTAGGTTATTCCTTTTTATAGTATCCCGCATGAGCCTTAGGCTTTCTTCATTTTTGTTTTGATCTTTTTTCTGATTGATACCTTTCCAAAGAAGTGTTCAGGTATTTGTCTTCAATCTCACTAATTCTAGCTTCCATTGATTCAGTTCTACTCCTTTTCCTGTTCAATATGTTACCTATTTCTGAAAATGTAGTATTAATCTTCTGGATTTCTATCTGTAGATTTTGCATCATTTCTGTTTTTCCATTTATTTTGTCATTTTTGTTCTTATATTGTCTTTTGCAATTGTTGTAGGGTTTTCTCTGTGTTTCCTCAATTTTGTCAGTGTTTTCCTTGACCTGTCTCTCAATCCATTGAAGGTACCTAAATATAATTCTTTTGAATTCCTTATCAGGAAGTTCTTAATACTGCTCCTTCCTCAGGGATGCATTCTCGGTCTGTATCCTGGTCCCCTGTTTCTCCTGCTTTATCTTGCTTTTTTGTGTGGACTGTGATTCTCTGTTGTCTCTGAGACATTGTGACGTTTTTGTGTTTAAATTTAATTGGTGATTGTATGTTGGAGTGACTGGCCCACAATTTTTGTTTTCTTTGTATGTTATCTATGTATGCTGGGTACTGTGCTGTGCTCCTCTGTTCGCTAGTTGGCAGCACTGAGGGAGCTCTGGTAGCATAGTGGCTAAGGCACTTGACTGCTAACCAGAAGGCTGGCGGTTCAAACCCACCAGCCACTCCTCGGAAGGAAGGTTGGGCAATCCTACTTCCGTAGTGATACTGCCTCGGAAACCCAAGGAGGGGTCGCTATGAGTCAGGGCTGACTCGACGGCACATAACAACAACAACAACATACACTCACCACCTGTCTTCTTTCCCTGTCAGCCTCCCATATGTCCCTACCATCCATGGGAAATGGAGCCTATTCGTAGTCCTTGGAATCCATATGACAGTGCTGTCACTATAAATATCCAAAATGGCCACTGCTTGTAAACGTGCAAAATGGCTGAACCCTCGGTCACTTTAAATATCCAAAATGGCTGCCACTTGTAAACAATCAAAATGGCTATGTCCTCCAGACAGCCAAAAGTCCACAGCTCAGGTTGTCTCCCTCCTTGCTGTTTCCCTTCCTAGTCGTAAGCCACCAGTGCAGTCATCCCTGCAGCCCTTGGTGACTGGGACTGATTTTTAGGTCAATTCTCAGGTCCCAGCACTACTTGGAAATATTCAGGCTATTGGTCCCATCACAGTAGCTGACAGTCCACATCTCTGACCATCTCTGTACTCACTGTTTTCATTCTGGTTTTTCCACTAGTTGGTGCCTAATCCACTTCTGTATAGTTCCTTTCAAAGCTCAGGGCTCCAGGATTATCTTCTGTATCTCTCTCACTTGGTTTCTCTTTTCTTTGTTGAAAAGGGTCGGTGTAGCTTGTCTGCCTATTCTTACTGGAATAAGAAGTCTTACTGGAAGTCTCCTACATTCTGCTTTTTTAACTTAACATATTCTGAGCAGCTTCTCTAGTATGTCTGTATCATAATTTATTAAAAGTTTTCCTATATCAATTATTTGTTGTTGTTGTTGTTAGGTGCTGTCACATTGGCTCCAACTCATAGTGACCCTGTGTACAAGAAAACAAAACACTGTCTGGTCCTATGCCAACCTCACAATCCTTGCTGTACCTGAGCCCATCATTGCAGCCATTGTGTCAATCCATCTCATTGAAGACCTTCCCCTTTTTCATTGACCCTCCACTTTACCAGGCATGATATCCTTCTCCAGGGAATGGTCCCTTCTGACAATCTGACCAAAGTAGGTCAGACGAAGTCTGGCTATTCTCGTATCCAAGGAGTATTCCGGCTGCACTTCTTCCAGGACAGATATGTTAGTTCTTCTGTCAGTCCATGGTCCTTTCAGTATTCTTTGCCAACACCACAATTCAAAAGCATCAACTTTCTTTGGTCTTCCTTATTCATTGTCCAGCTTTCACATGCATATGAGCCAGTGTAAAATACCATGGCTTGTGTTAAGTGCACCTTAGTCTTCAAAGAGACATCCTTGCTCTTTAGTACTTTAAAGAGGTCTTTTGCAGCAGATTTGCCCAGTGAAATATAATGTCTAATTTCTTGACTGCTGTTTCTGTGGATGTTGATTGTGGAACAAAGTAATATGAAATCTTTGACAACTTCAGTTTTTCCTTCATTTATTGTGATGCTGCTTATTGGTCCAGTTGTGAGGATTTTAATTTTCTTTATGTTGAAGTATAATCCATACTGCAGCTGTAGTCTTTAATCTTCATCAGTAAGTAGTTCAAGTCATCTTTCACTTTCAGCAAGCAAAGTTGTGTCATCTGCATATCACAGGTTGTTAATGAGTCCTCCTCTAATCCTGATGCCATGTTTTTCATGTAGTCCAGCTTCTGAGATTATTTGCTCAGCATACAGATTGAATAAGTATGGTGAAAGGATACAACCCTGAAGCACTGCCTTCCTGAACTTAAACCATGCAGTATCCCCTTGTTCTGTTAGAACAACAGCCTCCTTGTCTGTTGTACAGGTTCCTCATGAGTACAATTAAGTGTTTTGGAATTCCCATTCTTCTCAATGTTATCCATAATTTGTTATGATCCACAAAATCAAATGCTTTTGCATAGTCCATAAAACACAGATAAACATTTCTGGTATATATCAATTATTTAGATTACTAATAAATTTTAAATTTAAAACTATCTAACTTTATAAATAAGATTATAGTGAACATCTTTGAAAATTAATCTTGCCCAAGTTTCTGATTATTTCTCCAGGACAGATTCTAGAATAAGATTTATTGGGTCAAAGGTATGAACAGTATCATCAGTGGCAGTACTGCCTACGAAACTGCTTATGCCAGAAACCACCGAGTCTTCTGATTGCCTCTCTTGAGTGGTATCTTGTGACTTAGTGACTTACCTCCTAAATATCTAGCATCCACCCACTTTTCTCTTCTTGGCCACACTCTAATCAGGGTTACTTTGCTCTTTCTCACCTGGACACTTACAGTAGCCTTGGTCTCTCTGCACCCCCTTGTCCTGTCCACCCAGGCTATTTTCATTCTGAAACCAGAGACATTTCTTAAAAAAGCAAATCTTTTCTACTTAAAATCCTTAAATGGGTTCTCATTATCCTCAGGTCAATGATCAAATTTCTTTTATGGGGTCAAAGGCTTTTTGTGCCTCATCAGCTTTATGGCTCTACCTAATCTCAGGCCAAACACACAGTTTTTTAGATTTCTGTGTTTCCAAGGACTTGCTTCTTCTCACCTCAGAGCCACCTACATAGTGCTTGTTCCCTGTATCTGGCCAGTCTTCTCTCTCGTTTCACCTCCTCCCACTTGTCTCGCCTTCTCCCAGCGTTTCCTAGTTAATTCTTCTTCACATCTCATCTCAAATGTCATCTTCTCACTGAAGCATTTCCTGACTACCACAACCAAACTTTTCACTTGTTATGGGTCTGTTGAGATTTTCCATTTCTTCTTGAGTCAAATTAAGTAGTGTCATCATGAATCCAAATCAACCTAACAGCAGCTGGTTGATTATGGACTTCTAGGAATTTGTCCATTTCATCTAGGTTTTCTAATTTGTTGGTGTACAATTGTTCATGGTATTCTCTTATAATTCTTTTAATTTCTGTAGGATCAGTAGTAATATTCCCACTTTCATTTTCTGATTTTAGGTATTTGCATCTTCTCTCTTTTTTACTTTTTTACTCTAGCTAACAGTTGATCAATTTTATCGCTCTTTATAAAGAACCAGCTTCTGGTTTTACTGATTTTATTGTTTTTCTATTCTCTATTTCATCTTCACTCTGATCTTTGTATTTGTCTCCTCCTGATAGCTATGGGCTTAGTTTGCTCTTTTTTTTCTAGTTCAAGTTGTAAAGTTAGGTTATTGGTTTGAGATCTTTTTATTTCCCTCTCTTTTTTAATGTAGGCATTTACTGCTATTTCCCCTGAGCACTGCCTTTACTACATCCATAAATTTTGGCATGTTGTATTTTCATTTTAGTTCATGTCTTAAATATTTTCTGATTTCACTTTTGATTTCTTCTTTGACCCACTGTTTAAGAATAAAAGGCTTTTGATGCCTATGGCCAAGTCCTTGGCAGTAGTGTGGTTTCCGTTTTCACTCCTTTCAGAACATATGAGGGACCTGTTTACCTAATATTTTAAAAAATAAATCTTGCTGATAGGTGAAAAAAGGTACCTCATTATTGTTACTAAAGTTGTTTGCTGATGATGCTAAACATGCTTTCATATGTTTGTTAGTCATTTGTATTTTTTCCTGTTAATTGTTCACTATTTGCCTTTTTCCTTATTGGGGTTTTAAGTTGTTTTTTTTTTTAATTTTAAAGAAATGTCTCATATATTAAAAATACTGTATTTTGATATGTTTTCTAATTTATCATCTTCCATATAATTTTGCTACAGTTTTATATTTTTGTGTATGCAAATTAATAAGGATATTTTATTAACATTTTTATTCTCATTGATTTTGTCCTTAGAAATTCCATTTCTATCCTGAGAAGAGATTAATATTACTAATATTTTCTTCTAATAGTTTCATGATTTCTTTTTTACATTTTACTCTATTTCATATTTATTTTGGTATATAGTACTTGATTTTTCCCCAATAGTTACATTGGAAATCACAGAACTTTTTATTCTAATATACTGAATAATCTTATTTTTCTGTACTGACTTTAGAAACCACCTTTATTATATTGCTATATTTTATATATACCAGGATCTGTTTCTGGACTACATATTGAGTTATAAGTTTTAAAGACAGTAAAAGACATTTAAAAGGCTATTTTTGTATGTATTTTAATATTTGAAGGACAACTCATACTCCCTTAATACTGTCCTTTTTTGCATGTAACATGCCCACATAAATAATGTGCTCACACATTTAATGTGCATAGTGTGCATGGAAAACTAATGTGTGAGGGAGTTGCACGGTTTGCAAAAAGCTGTAACATGTATTATGTGTGTAAAAAATATGATATTCTTCTTTCTTATCATTTTCTTAGATATTGTTCTTCCACTTGAATTTTGGAATTATTTCAAATTCCCATGGAAAAAATCCTGTCAGGATTTTAAATGAAAATTCATTAAGTTCTATAAATTAATTTGAAAAGAATTCACATTGTTATCATATTTTATCATACACAGAAATATATCTTCACTTATCAGTCCTATTTTGTCTCTCAGTATAAAGGTTTATATTTTACTTATAGGTCCCAAAACATTTAAGACATTATAAAATTTTTATAGGTTAGGCAGTCTACTTTGGTAGAGACAACTGCCTCAGATACCTAAGGAGGGGTTGCTGTGAGTCAGGATCAACTCAACGGCAGTGAGTATTATGAAGAGAATAAGGAGCTCTGGTGGAGTAGTGGGTAAGGCATTTGACTGCTAACCAGAAAGTCAGCAGTTCAAACCCAGCAGCTGGTCCCCAGGAGGAAGTTGAGGCAAGCTACTTCCATAAAGATTTACAGCCTTGGAAACCCAGTGGGGTTGCTGTGAGTCTGAATCAACTCAATGGCAGACGGTTTGGTTTTGGGGTTTGGTGGTGTAGTGGTTAAGGCATTTGACTGCTACCAGAAGGTTGGTGGTTCAAACCCACCAGCTGCTCCACATACAGAAGAGGAGGCAATCTACTTCCATAAAAATTTACAGCCTTGGAAACCCAATGCAGGTCACTAGGTTGGAATTGACTAGATGGCAGTGAGTTTGGTTTGGTTTGGTATTATGAAGCTGATAGTTATGCTGTTAGTGTTTTAACTAGTTGTAATAGGTACACAGATAAAAGCTATTTATTTTTATAAGTTTATTTTGTACACAGGCACTTATTAACCTAGGTAGTTTTTTAGTTTATTCTTTTGGGTTTTCTAGGTCAATAGACATATGATCTTATAAGTAATGATATCTTTGCTTCCTTCCTAATGACTATATATTTTTTATTTCTGTTCACATCCTTGAATGTAATGATTTCTTAGTTTACTTTAGAAAGTATATAATGAGCATCAGATTTAAATTGTTCTTAAATGTGCAGTTTTTTATTTTTTAAATGAATGTATCCTTGTAAAGTTATCCCAGTTCTCAGTCTAGCAACAGATTGGTGAAGTAGATGAGTTAGGATGACACCCTACCTTCCGCCACCTCTATACCATTCTGAGGCTTTAGGAAAAAGAAGGAATTGGAAAAGATGGTTAAGATACTGCAAAGTAAGGTAACAGAGGAAAAACATAAAAGCTGTCAAAAGAAAATTAGAGATGACCTCCAGTAAGATGGCAGAATAGGCAAACAAGCTACATAGACCCTCTTTAACAAAGATGATACAGATACAGAAGATAATCCTGGAGCCCTGAGTTTTGAAAGGAAAGATACAGAAGTGAATTAAACACCAACTGTAGAAGAACCTGAATGAAAACAGTGAGTAAGGAGACAAACAGAACTGTGGACCATAATCTATCCTGATGGCATGGACAGCCTGAATATTTCCAAGTGGTGTTAGGACCTGAGAATTAACCTAATAATTGGTCCTGCTCACCAAGGGCTGCATGGATAGCTGTGCCGGTGACTGATGACTAAAAAGGGAAACAGCAAAGAAGGAGACAAACTGAGCTGTGAACTTTGGGCTGTCCAGAGCCTGCAGCTATTTTTAATGTTTACAAGAGGCGGCTGGGTGCAGCCATTTTGAATGTTTACAAGTGGTGGCCATTTTGGATATTTAAAGTGACAGCATTCTCATTCAGATTCCAGGGACCTAAGAATAGGCTCTGCTTGCCAAAGACAGCACAGACATTTGGGAGGTCAACAACTGGAAAGGAGACAGGTGGTGAGTGCATAAGTGCTGCCAACTAGCAAATAGAGGAGCACAGTACCCTGCATGCTCAGATTCATCCAAGCAAAACAAAGAAAATTAAAATCTTGGGTGAATCACCAATTAAATATAAACACAAAAACGTCACAGCATCTCAGAGGCAGTAGACCATCACAGTCTACACAAAGAAGTAAGATAAAGCAGTAGAAACAAAGGACCAGGATACAGACCCAGAACACATCCCTGAGGAAGCAGCATTGGGACTCCCTGATAAGGAATTCAAAAGAATTATATTTAGGTACCTTCAACGGATTGAGAGACAGATCAAGGAAAACACAGAAAAAATTGAGGGAAACACAGACAAACCCCTAAAACAATTGTGAAAGACAATACAAGAACAAAATGACAAATGAAAAATTAGAAATGATACAAAATCTACAGATAGAAATCCAGAAAATTAATACTAAATTTTCAGAAATAGATACCATTATTGAATGGGCAAAGGAGTAGAACTGAATCAATGGAAGACAGAATGAGTGAGATTGAAGACAAATACTGTAACACTTCTTTGGAAAGGGATCAATCAGAAAAAAGATCAAAATGAAGAAAGCCTAAGGTTCACGTAGGAGACCATCAAAAGGAATAACCTATGTGAAAACCGGGCTATCTGCTTCTGTAGATACTGCCTCAGAAACCCAAGGAGGGGTTTCTATGGGTCGGGTTTGGCTTGACAGCAATGAGTTTGTTTATTTGTTTTTAATCAGAATTCCAGAATAGGAAGAGACAAATAAAACAATAGAGAAAATTGTTGAAGATCTGTTGCAGTACAATTTTCCTGATATGATGAAAGATGAGAATATATCCATTCAGGAAGTCCAATGAACCCCAAACAGGATAGATACCAAAAGAAAATCACCAATACACATCATCATCAAACTCACCACAAACAAAGAAAAGGAGAATTAGATTACCCTTCTTCTCATCTTACTGATTCAACTAAAAGGACTCCAAGTAAATACGTGAATGGATAATGTAGTAAGACCTAGTACATGACGTTTACTAAACATTGGCTGTGTGTCAGGCACTGTGCTAAATGATTCACATGCATTAGATCTTTACCCCCTCTTGAAAGAATTTCATATTTTGTAATGAAGGTCATAATGAGATTTTTGGATATTAACTTAGTTATGTGTATTTAAAATACTCTGCTAGTTGAAAAAATTTATTTCATCACTGTTTCAGAAGAACAGCGCTTGTACAAATGAGTCACACCAATAATAACAAACCACTGCAGACAGATAATAGACCTCTTGAAACTTTCTCTCATCTCTGGAGCTCTTTGCCTTTTCATAAGTGTCTGTGGCACTTACAGGAATACCACAGCATTTTGCATGTAATTATATGGTGCCTCCCATTGTCTATTATTCTGATTAATGTTTTGTCTTTGTCTAAATAGAGTCTAAGCTCCAGAGTATTATATATTTCTTTTATATCCCCACAAGCCTGAACCCAGTGCTAGTTGCAAACTAGGTATTTAATAAATGATTGTGAAATAAATGAGTTAATAAATGAATTAGCAGACTTTAAACTGCCTTTGTCTACTTAATGATTCTGAGGAGCAGTGATTGATGTATGTGCAGTATAAAGAATTTTCAAAAGACAGTTTTTTTTGTTGTCATTGCTGTTGCTTTTGTTTAATCTTAAGCTGCAGGTCTCAAACTTTTTGGTCTCAGGACTCCTTTACACTCATAAAAAATGAGTATCCCCAATGAGCTTTTGTTGATGTGGGTTAAAGATTTAACATTTTAAAACCCAAGAATATTCCAATAGCCTTAATAGCAGTGACATCAGCACATGTCATGTACTGGATGACACAGCTCTGGAATTCTCTACTGTACACTTGTGAGAAAATAAAAGTGAAAAGGTAAATAATTATTATTATGAACATAGTTCTAAACTCACAGAACCTTCTCTGGAGGTCTTAGAAAATCAATTTTCTAAAGAACTCCACCGGATTACTAGCTTAGGCACAGTGGGGGTAGCCATTAATTTAAGAATAAAACTGTTTTTACTTTTATATTTAATCATGAGTATTATGAGATAGATGGTTCTAATTATTTAGCAAATACAAATTAACTCAATTTATAGTTAATGTTAAACAATGGTTAACATTTTTTCAAAATTATTGAAATTACCTTCCTTTAAAAAGCATTTGTAAACTATGTTCATTATACACTTAGAGTTGGTTCTCTTATATTGCAGTTCCTCAGTTTGAAACTTCGTGTAGTTATGTGGAAGCTACACTTGAAGAATTTCTGATCTGGAACTGTGGCCAGTCTAGTGGTTCTGGACCATTTCAAGATTATGATCATTCCCAGTTCTGGGCTTATGCTGACTATAAATACTTTGTCAGTCTCTTTGAAAACAAGACGGATATTTTCCAGGTAAGTCAATATGTTACTTTTAAACTTGGTAATAATTTACTCTTGAAAAAAGTCTACAAATTAGACTTCCTATGGTACTTTTTTTATTTCCTTGTCTTTTTCTCTAATAAATATCACTAAAAATTTTAAGTATTTTTCCCATGAAGCCAAAAGATTTGTGCTCACTCAAGATAACATATTGCTCACACACATGAGCAGCCTTCTCACCAACATTTCCCTACTCACCAAACCTCCTACATTCATTCACTCCTTTGCCAGTGTCTGACCTGATTCGTAGTATATGAGAAGCATGGGTTGTGCATAAAATTTCATTTCCTCCTGACCTACATACAAGTTCTTGTTTTATCAGTGAGGCAGATAGAGGTACAAATCTGATTACAAGAAGAGGCATTCCTAGGGCTGTGACCCAGAACACTGCTGTCACCTCTCCCTGCTTCTGGGGATTTAGTACAAATCTTTTCTCTATCGCTTTATGGCTGAGGTGGAGTGTTGTTGTTGTTGTTGTTGTTGTTATGTGCCGTCGAGTCCGACCTGACTCATAGCGACCCCTCTTTGGATTTCTGAGGCAGTATCACTGCGGAAGTAGATTGCCCAACCTTCCTTCCGAGGAGTGGCTGGTGGGTTTGAACCGCCAGCCTTCTGGTTAGCAGTCAAGTACCTTAGGCACTATGCTACCAGAGGTCCCAGGTGGAGTGTTGGGCTCCTGGTATTTGGGAATGGAAGCCCCATAGAAGTGTGAGAGTGCCTTGCACAATGTGAAGTTCTTTGCCTGTGTTGATAAAACTGACAGCTGAGTATGCAGACTGCCATATTCTTTTCTAAGTGTTTTCTACCTCAAACTGCCAGTTTATTTTGTAGGATGATTTTACAGAACTCGCTGCTCTGGTTTCCTGGTGTGCTTTAGACCTGAGGCACGAATGGGAATGTCACAGGAACTTGTTTGGATGACTGCCTGGCTCACAATCGGGCCAAGGCTCCAGAGTCCTTGTGGAGAGAAGTATGTCTCCATCACTGCAGGCTACTCTCCCTTTGCTCCTCTCCTTCCTGTCACCACCAGTCTTCCTGGACTTTCTTCTCACGTGGGCTGATACTCCTTTGACTCCTGAAGTTTTCCATTCAGCCTGTATTTTTCTTTTGCATTTTAAGTACTTGGTAGATGCTGATGTTTTCGTAGTTATTGTAATACAACTACCAATACTTTGTGGCATTCCTCTTCTATTTAATTTTTTAAATATTTACTTCAGTAATTAATGTTGCTTTTTATAAAAGAGGAAGAATACATTCCCTTTGTCTATTGGCTTTGAAAACATTCAATAAGTGCTTTCTAAATCCAAAGTCCATACTAAATCTGTATGCTCATTTTTAAATGATAATTTTAAGATAGGCTTATCCGTTTTTCTTTTACTCTTAGTTGTGATTGCTTTATGGATCTTCAGCTCTGGAGTTTGTAGATTTCATGGTTACGTTTTAGAGATGTTTACTGTATTTCTCATAATCTTCCCGCTATGATCTAATAGTACTTTTTAAGTCTATATTTCAGGTAAAAAAATTCTGTAATAAAAGTATTTATCAAGTACTTATACTTGACACTTTCCTAAATGCTTTACATTTCTATTCAGTCATTTAATCCTCACATTAACCCTATAATTTAATAACACTCCCATTTTATGGATAGGGAAAATGAAACACAAAGAGGTTAAGTAAATCTTGTCCAACATTGTACAACTAAGGAAGAGATAACCCAGAGCTTTAACTGCACTATGTATCTACAGAGGGTTTAAATACATTCAGTTCTGCGGGAGCTCTGTAGGTTGAGTCAAGAACTTCCATCAATGCTGTGTCTGGGTTTACATTGCCTTGGATGAAAATCATGATCTGACCATCGGTTGTTCTCTCCCAGCCCAGTCATAAGAGCACTGGGTAGACATGTCCATTAAGTGTGAGTATAGAAGACAGCCTTTTGGCAGTGTGCCCCCAGAATTTTGATAGAGTCTTTTTTTTTTTTTTTTT